>NC_084985.1:18705934-18793434 GCF_963691925.1 Scomber scombrus
CTCAGATAGTCACTTTTTTCTGCTAGAGATGGCACTGTGGCCAGTGGAATATTGTGGCGGCTGTGGGCAGGTCCCAGGTGTGGGTATGTCTAACTGTACAACTGTGAAGCGGAGCATTGCAAAAAAAAAAACAGAAAAAAAGAGCATGGATACTCAGCAATGTCTTTCCCAGGGTAAAACTGGATTGTAAAAAAGGAAAAATATATGATGTTGACTTATTTTTATTAGACTTTCAAATATTTCAGTAGACAGAAGAGGTGATAAAAAGATGTGTAGCAGGAGATCACAGATTGGGATCTGCAGACGTGCAGTCATAGGTGCTGGACGTCATTAGCAGAATAAGCAGAAGTGGTATCCCACAGCCGTAAATTTAAGATTAGCTACTACGCTGGCCCGAAGAACCACTCTATCAGCACATTTATGATTTGAGTTATGGGAAATCTGAACAGGTTTTCCATTTGAGTTATAGTGTGAAGTTGAAGCTCAAATGCCAGGTATGACATATGCAGAAGCTCACGGAGGAAGACTGTGCCAAGTATTTAAGAGAAGATCCAAAAGTTCCACATGTTTTCCCTGGAAAAGCTCACAGTCCTGACAGTAGGTCCAGGAAACATCCCACACACCCTGCAACAGCAGGCAGCAGATGGAAAAGGCAACGAGGAATTACAAAATCTATTTCCAGACATACAGGGAGTCACATATGGGAATGGGATCACAGAGTTAACTCTTCATTAAGATAGTTAATCATCTATATTATTAACAATATAAAAACTGAAACAATTGTGTTTGGCTCCAATTGAAGGGCTCATTAATATTCATTAATCTGATCATCTCAATAACAAATCATAATATAACTTTGGAATCCACTTTCACTTTGTCATGTGAAGGAATTTGCTTTTTGGGAAAGGAAAACTTTCCTGAAATATGCTGAAAAGAGGTGAAAAATGAGCTCACTTGGCTAATACTTCACTGATATATACTTTCTCATTGATGTCTAACTCCAGTTTGATCTGTTTTCAAGTGTGTCCTCATACTGATTGAGAATTAAAAGCAAAACCCAACTCACCTCATTGCACCGCCCCTGATTTGAATATGCAATCAAACTTTTGTACTACTTCAAAGATTGAGAAATAAATAATTAAGTCAATCCAATTACTTAATTAATTATTTCATTAATCATGTGCTCACAAATTTCCTTCCCCTCCATTCGTCATGCAGCTCAATGGCTTCATTACCGATCAATGTGGAGCCGTTCCCATCAAGAGTCACACTGTCATCGTCGAGATTAATCAAGATGTTGCCTGCATGCGGAATTGGCCTCAGAGCAATCGCCATGGTAACCAATGTGTAACATTGGAGCAATCTGGAGGTGTTGAGAGATGAAATTGTTTGCATGAAAAAATGGCGATTCAAGAAAAAGAACAAAATATATATTTATTTCATTTTTCCTTTTGATTAGATTTTTGTTTGTATGATGTTTATCAGTTTATTCTGAGTCCTCACACCTATATGTGATCAGAAGTAGCATTAATTTGTTATTTAAATCATGCAGCTGCAGTACAATATGCAAGTATTTGGAGCAGATTTCCCCTGTAACTCAACATAAAAGATTGCAATAACAAAAACATTATGAAAAAAGAAATTTGTAGGATTTTGTAGCCTAATAGTATAATTCAGTGAAGGGGGAAAAAGGAAGGAATGCGTGCTGGCTGGGACCATGACTTGGATGTCACTCTGCATTCCTAAATGTGAGAAAATTGTTCCAAGATTGACAAATGTGAGGACACTTTTATGATATTATAGACGGAAGACAGAGCTCGTAATTCAGTCATCAGAGAAGAGATACATCTATTAAATGAGCTTGAACATCAAAACATAACTCATAAACCAGTGATTGCTTGTCTTTGCTTGTCAAATAACATAGTGGACAGATGCCCTGAAAAATACACTAAACAGTGACACACATAGTACATTTTATTGCTGGGTGGGTATTTTCCCTCAGACATACGGCTACATGCATTCACCCAGATACTTAGTTTATTCACAAAATGAATAGCCTGTTAAATCAAAAGTAGATTTGATGTGAACTTGTCCTAACCAAAGCAAACAAGATAATCAACATTTAGAGAAACAGCAACAATTTCATTGACAGTTATCCCAATAAATCAGAATGCAATGCAGCTATAAGACAAGAAGTGATTTACTGTGCAAGTCATTTTTTCGCCACTGGAAAATCTTTCCTGCTGTTTGGTATCATTATCTCCATTCCAGTATACATTCTTCACCTATCTTGTACATATGCTCCACCTACACACGCTTTTGTCATTGAATTTAGACAGTTAATATCCACTTTCTTGGTTTTTAAAATGCAGGAAATCATTAAATGATGTAAAAGATGTAGAAGAGGACCAGATTGAAGGGAACTTTATACATGGAAAAACAAATCTGAATAAACATTTAGACATTTTAAAAACTTAATTTATTGGTGGATAAGTTTAACACAGTGTTAACAGTTTAACAGGTTAGCTGAAGACTTAAAACCAACACATCAAGGAAGGCAAGTGAATGGGAAGGTGACAGATGTCCAGGTATAATTCTGAAATGCAATTGAGGAAAAACACATATGGCGTCTTTACTGCAATGCTCACAACACTTCTATTTGTGGCTAAAAATGTATCAGGAAGCTAAGAAGCTGCAGCTTTGTGGGTGTCTTTGATCTTTAAACCGAGTGGCAATGAGCTTTGCATTTATTCATAATTATGTACAAATATATGCAGAGAAGGATGTTAGGGAGACCAACAAGAGTGTGAGGCAAACTACAAAAGGACAGCAACAGATACATACAGCGAGCTCATTAGTGATGCTACTGTTGTTGTACCCGTTAGCACTTCAAAGCTGTAGGGCTTACCATTTTACAATCTGTTGACAGAGTAGGCATAAAAATGAATCAAGTTTGACAGGACTGATATATGAAATAGGTCACTTCATAAAAATTTGGAAATGGTCAAATGTCTTCTTTTTTTTTTTTGTATAGCCCTGTTTTCAGTAAACATTAGTGCCTGCAGTGACAAACACCTGGTCTGGAGAAAAATGACTAAACTATGGAGAAGTTTAGCCTTTGTAACAGCTCCAACAACACAAAATGAAGGAAGAAGTGACAGGATGAATGTCAAACATTCATATCTGACTGAAACTGCTTTGGAGTTTTTTGCTACCTCACCTGTGACACTCCAGGTATCTGTGCATAAATGAGTGTGTACATGCACAAACACCTCTGCATATTCATGTGTTTTCATCTGCAAGTGTCTGTGTGTCTCAAGAGTCCAGACAAGAACAATCACAGGAGCTGCTAGACTAGGGAGGGAGAGAGAGAGAGAGAGAGAGAGAGAGAAAGAGAGAGAGAGAGAGAGAGAGAGAGAGAGAGAGAGAGAGAGAGAGAGAGAGAGAGAGAGAGAGAGAGAGAGAGAGAACTTCCCTGTTTAAGTCTAAATTCCTCGTTTATTTGTTTGATTAATTTGCGCAATGGCATGCTGTAACCTCGTTCTGTCATACACCTCCTTCACTGGGGTTTATTTTAGCAGGGCAGTAAGTGGCCCCATAATGTCACTGTAATACTGGGTCAGGCTTTTCCGAATGGAGGGATGGGACTGGGAGGGAAGGGATGAGAATGTGTGAGATGAGAGAAGGAGGGGGAGGAGGAGGAAAACATCCCTCGTTCATCTTCCAAAACTGAGTGTTAAAATAACACCTGGCCTGACTGGATTCACTGTGGGTGTGCTGGAAGGATCCGCACATCAGGCTAACAGGAACTGTCAGTGGAGACGCACACACTCGCACTCACTGAGAGAGAAGCTAGGGCCTGGGCTACATCTTAAAAGTGAGAAATTGTACTGCTACGTAAACTGCTGCTGCACATGTGAGGCACATGAACCTGCGAGGCTTCATCCGTCAATATCCTGGGAGGTCAGAACCTCTTGGTGAGAATGCAAATGGTTGAAAATGGATCATTTCACGGGGCTGTGTGTGGTTATGCATATATCTTTGTGAGTGCAAGCGTGTGTGTATATCTCTGAGGTAGCCATGACAGCGCTCACAAGTGAGGTAGACGGTAGAGTTTAGAAGGAGAGAAGGAGAGACATCTTGCATATTCAACGCTCTGTCGCCTGGCTGTCATCGGCCAACTGAGCGGTGAGGAGATAGGGAACTAGTCAAATTACCGGTCGTGCTCGATTCTGTCTCCCACACTGACAAGTCTGTCAGAGATGGGATTTAATCTCTTAATAACGAACAGGGCTGGGGATGGTTTTTTTTTTTTCATCTGTCCCTCCTCCTCTAACTCTTTTTCTTTTGACCGTCATCTGATCGCATCTGCTCATGTCGACAAATCACATGCATCTCTGAAAGAGAAATATCCATGTCTGAATATCTTATATTCCCTCACTTTCTCTCTCTATCTCTCCGTCCCTCCATCTCTCCATCTCTAATACAAGCTGTCGTGCTAGATCATGATTGATCAGGGCCTTAGTGGCCAACGCCAGTTCTCCCTCTCCTGCTGCGGAAATGAATGGAGATCCAATGCGCTCCAGCTATGAAGTTGGAAGCTGACTTATTGGTGACAAGAGCAAGAGAGGAGAAGAAGGAGAGATGAAAATGAAGAGGAGGCAGATGAAACGAGATGACTGTCTGCTCTGGGATGTATCCGCTGTTGAAAGTTTTGTGATTGTCGTGACGACTTGTGAGCCCCTCAAATCCACATTACCTAGTCTACATGCCTGTGATATGAGGACAGCACCTACTCCTCTCTCTTCATTTTTGCATTTTCTTGCTTTTTAATCTTTTAGTATTCACATATGCCGACATGCCAAAAATCTGTGTGCAGAGAAAGGCGAGAGGTAACATGCACAAGGCAAAAGACAGACACAAGTTGGCTGGTTGTCTTTTCAGTAATGGTGATCAACTTTATTTGTAAAGCTGCTGACTTACATTGTGCAGTACTTGAAAAACTGCACAAAACAAGCATGTTCATTCCTCACCTTGAAAATAGTGCACTGGGGAAGACCATGTAATGAGATGTGATCAATTCAAAAAAATCTGCCAACTTGACCTCGAGTCAAAACTACATTTTCGTATAATTTTTTTTTTTTTTAAGATTTATTTTTGGGCTTTTCTTGCCTTTATTTTAGTAAGTAACTGACAGAGAAGCTGATAGGAATAAGGGAGAGAGACCTGAATGACCTGCAGCATAGGTCCCTGGCTGGATTTGAACCAGGGATGCTGTGATTATGTGGCATGTGCTCTAACCACTCCACCACTAAAGCACTCCTTTTCATATAATTTAAATTGTAAATCTATGTTAGTAATGCAGCCAAGCCTAACAGAGTGGCTGCTGCTCGAGGCTTGAACGGGTCATCAATTAATCACAGGATTAGTTGTACGAAACCTGGGTACTTATAGCTATGTTTGTGGGGGTATGTGATTGGCTGAATGAGAAGTAAACTGTGAAGTGCTTTCTAAATTATTATTCATAATTCATGGATGCAATCTAAACAACAACAACAAATTTTCTGCAATTTTTCCTCCCATCTTTTCCACGAATTATGAGAACATTGTACTTAAAGGGATTGCTGGGATCTCAGACCTCATCAAACAGGGAGCAAAAATGAGCGTGTAGGTCATTAGAACATCAGATTAGCTTCTACTAAATTTGAAGGTAAATCTGAAAGCGAGCATACCTGTAATGCCACTGATCATTCTGCATTGTTCAGTAAAACCATGCATATGTGACTATGGTAAGTATGATAGGTTAAAGTTGGACCAGTAAATTGGCTTTCTAAAATGGTTAATGGATGGATGGTTGCTTACAACAAACAGTGTGGGTCATAGTTTTTACCTTTTAACTAAAATGACTTTCTTGTTGTTGTTTTTTTGTCTAATTATCTAATTGCTCACACTTGTTGCCCCATTGGACCTATTTTTAGAAATGTTGCTGCTTTCCAAGAGTGCAGCAAATTACTGTGGTGAGTGTTTTATGGTAGGCCTATGTTACATTGAAGGATGTTAACAATAAAACCAACAGTCCATAAACAAACAATGACAACAAAACCAAAGTTGAAATAAACTGCATTCATTTAAAACTAAAATTTGTCTGCCTGATTTCGTTGATGAGTAGTTGTTGTCCACATCAAGCACGATTTGTTCAGTCATAAACATTTTTTTATCACTAGCTGGTTATGAACATGTTTATTACCAAACTGTATTAGACATTTCCAGACCCTCCTCTTCCACCATGCTGACTTCATTTGAATGGAGGATGTGATTGGTTTCATCAAACCAGACCTTGAACATGAAAGGTCTACACCTCTTACCCTGAGGCTTACAACATGCCCCCCAGACCCCCGTCCTCCCCCTCTTTCTTACATGGCAGTCACTATGGCGACAGTTGTAACTCTGGTGATTAATGCCTCAGGAAATGGAAGTGTTGCCAGGGACGATGTGGGAACATTGTAACTTCCTGTGTTCCGCGGGGGCTGGAATGCTTTGGTGTCTGACACCGAGCCTTTAGCTAATTAGCTAAATCAGTTCGCTGGGGCTTAATTAGAAGCAGCTCGCAGACACGCCCGTGTCCAGGGGCTCTTTAATTACCCTCAGGTTCGTTAGGATAGAGGGGCCTCCGGCTCTAATTAACTGCCTCTGTGCACTTATAGGTGTGTGTGTATGCATATGCGTGTGTGTCCATGCGCATTTGTTATATGTGCATGAAAGTATGTTAGTCACCCATATGAAAACTACATTTTAAAGACCCACAGGGTATGCTAATACCTTGTTAAACTGTCCTGCAAATATGGTATACAGATCACAACTTTTCATTTAGAGCCAGAGGGAGCACGTAGGATAAGACACATGGATGAATGTGGATGAGAAAAGGGAGAGAGAACGGTGAAAGGCGGGGCAGATAACTGGATAAGAGATTGTGATAGAGATTTCTGCAGCGACTGAGTGGCAGCTTTGTAGAGGAGTAGAAAGGGAATAGAGAGGCAGAGTGAAGGAGTGTAACAGAGTGTGTGAGAGGGAGTGATGAAGATGGAAGGAGAGAGATGGTGCCAGTCCTGCATAAAGGAGGAGTGTGTTATCTGTCCTTTCATGGTGGTTGTCAGCCACAGAGGCCGAATGCCTTCATGTTGTCTCACCATGGACAAACAGCAGTAATTAGAGAGACAGTGTGATGGAGTGAACACATACTGACATTATAGTGCACAACACAATTCAAACAGACAGCTGCAAAAGCAAATGCACTTACACACCCGTAAGTTTCTGATGCTTCTGTGACACAGTGACCAAGCAAAAAAAATACCACATTTAACACCTGAAAGGCATGGAATTGATTATTTTTCAACAGATATTGACATTTATTATTACGAATCTTCAATGGTCTGGAATACATTTTACATGCAAGAAAACATACCTGTTAACTGTTGGCAGTCTTGGACTACAGTAGTCAGCTAAATA
Source organism: Scomber scombrus (assembly GCF_963691925.1). Taxonomy (NCBI): domain Eukaryota; kingdom Metazoa; phylum Chordata; class Actinopteri; order Scombriformes; family Scombridae; genus Scomber; species Scomber scombrus. The sequence goes on from NC_084985.1 coordinate 18,713,441, forward strand.
TGAAAATACAGTTTAGGTTCAGATCATTTTCGTAATGATCTCCTTCCACACTGAAATGCCTGAACAAAATAAAAAGTCTAAGTCTCTTTCCCAAAAAACTCCCTCTGCAATATAGGCAACATCTGGCAAGATGTAGGAAAACACACTTCTTTAGCTTATAACTTAAACTGTTTTAAACTGTTTTCCCCCATATCTGTTTCACTAATTGAAAGGAATAGTTTGAAAATATGCTGATTTCCCTTGTTGCCAAGAGAGATGAGAATACTGATACCACTCAATGTTTGTGCAGAACATATCCAGCTAGCATGCAGTCATCTTAGCTTAACACAAAGTCTTGAAACAGGTGGAAACAGCTGGCCTGGTAACAGTCAATCTAAAGCTCAATAATAAGCATAATTTTATCCCCTTTAATGTTTGATCCACACATAAATATAGCCATTTTACGGGGATGTCCCAATTCAGGGGCTGCATTCTTCGTATGATGCGTGTCCTTTGTAGACTGTGAAAACCAAAGCAAGTGTTTTTTAAATGAGATGGTTTGGTCTACGAAGGATTTGGATCACTAGCTGTTCCTGTCCACTTGCATCACAAAGCAGTGATACTGTTGTGTAGCAACCTTAACAGCTGCATTTGACAATCAGAACACAGTTAGTAGTAGTAGTAGTCATATTATGAGTAGTGTGGCAACCCATTCAGGTCCAGCAGCACCATCAATACTCCCTGTTCAGATGAACCAAATATACATAAACACATTTTCTAAGGCTTAATATTTATAAAAAAATTGAATTAAAGACTTTTTAAGGACCCTAAGACACCCTATTATTCTACTTCTTATGTACCTTATCTGTGTTGTAAATAGTTGTAAAGACTGCTGCAAATGAAATAAACAATGTAAGCTATTTACAATGACTTTATTTTAATTCAGTCATTCAATATTTGTTATTTTCCAACTAATCTCTCCGATAGAAAGAAGAGTCTGTCCATTCTCTCTCTGCTCTCCCCTGCCTCTTTCTGCAACCTCATGTCTTCCTTCATGAGCTGAAGAAACTCATCCCCTCTCTCTCTCTCTCTCTCTCTCTCTCTCTCTCTCTCTCTCTCTCTCTCTCTCTCTCTCTCTCTCTCTCTCTCTCTCTCTCTCTCTCTCTCTCTTTCTCTCTCTCTCTCTCTTTCTCTTAATTGGGTCTGGCTTCTGGGGACAGGAGGATGCAGAACAATCATTCTGCAGTTGAAACAGCAGTAGCTCAGCTTCAACACAACAACCTGACTGTACTGTGACAAAATGATCTCAACTCAAAGCTTCACTAAAACTTTTTGTTGTAATTTAAATCCAAACTGTTTTTTAACTTAATAAAATCAAATAAAATTTTGTGTAGACTAAGCTGTTCATTTTAATACATTTATATTTATTGAATGTGGTGATATTTGTATATAGAGAGCCCTCTGTCTAGTAAAAACATGAAGCTTCACTTTACCATCAAACTAAAGTGATCGTTACAATTGTTAGATTCCATCTGTGAGACCAACATTTGTTTTCCAAAATGAATGATCATTAATGTCATATGTTAAAATGCTACAGAGACATTAGAGCCAGTTCCTGGGATCATGTTCTCCCCAGGATGACAACGGATGTTGATTGGCCGAACATCTCAGGAGTTGGGCTTCTAGCCGCTGAGATGACTGGTTGCTCTTACCTAGCCAGCTGCTTCTCACAGCTCTGAAAACACTGGAGCCATTATTTAGACAAACTGACCATATTTTTGTTATGATTTTGGCGCGTCGCCTCGGTGACATCACGGTCAGAGTCCGGTGGGTCCTATCAAGGTCCTACTCTGCTATGGAGACACAACAGCCTAGAGGACTGAGTGATAGGACGTTGCTGTAAAGGTTCCACCTCCTAAATTTTACCAGGATCTTCCTTAGTTGAAACAGGGCTATATTAACAGTCCTACAGCAAAAAAATCTCCACCATGTTGCTGTTGGTTGGTGCGAAATGCATTCTGGGATAGGTTGGGCCATGAGGATCAATCCATTGCATCCTCCAAACTCGGGAAAAGAAGGTCACATTTCTCAACTATATTTGAAGGAGTCTTCCAAATGAGCCAGCCTTGGTCACGCTGTGATGTATTCTGTCTTCAAATGCAGCCTTTGAAGGATGTTGCCTCTAAATTGAGACACAGCTTATTACTTGGTTGGGACCAGTTGCCAAGCAACCACTGGAAACTTCAGGATGCTTGCGGTTCTAGGAGAAGCATCATGGTCAGCTGTTGATCCATTATACTCAGTATGTTCCAAACAGTCAGGGATTCTCCTCAACTTGGATTTTCAGTGTTGAACCATTGCCTCCTCATAGCTCTAAAGCTCCACAGGAAGCAGCCCGTTTACAATTTATTGCTGAATTAAAGAGTCATACAGATAAACAGAAGACAAGATGATTATGTTTTGGGAATGGTTGAGAAGTTTCTGTGGCAGTTGTGATATGTTGTTTTGTCTTTTCCTGTGAGTGGGACACCATTTGAATCCATTGTAACTGCTGTGAATCTAGTGGGCTATAGCTGCCATCCTCTGTGAAGGAGCACATTAGAAACATTTGATGGCTTTTAGGTTGTATTTTTGACTCGAATGGAAACTACAAATAGCACTGGGGCTTTGCTGTATCACAACTGCGTCTGTTGTATTTCCAGATGAATTAGTAGTGTAGCTTATATTTTCAAAGTAGCTTCTCCAACATCTATGGCCCGAGAACTTTATCACTCATGCTGCCGCAGCGTTGTGTATGATGTTTATATGTCTTTCTGTGCTCTTCACAAAATGCTGTGCTACACTGTGTCAGGGCTGGATGAGGCAAGCTTCATATGGATTCATTGATTGACAAGATGACTGGAAGCTGCCAGACTTGAAGCATTGAGTTGGTTCAGTCGATTTGTCCTTGGCTGACAGAGAGGACTGTGATGACACACAGAAAGAGCACGCTATCAAAACAGAGTCAGTGTAATAGAGTACAGCAACACAGAGAGAGTGATGGGAATGCCAACACAGTGAGGAGGAGAAGTCAAAGGTGTGATGGTGATGATAATAATCCAGGAGCGTGTCTATGTTCCCACAGCCCTATGTTCCCACAGCTTCAAGTTCCTTCGGTTTAATAATGAAATTAAGAATTTCACTTGTGTTTCAAGCATTTTCATAGATGAAAAAACGGGTTAAGGGTGGGGAAATCCTTGAGGGAACATAAGGCTGGGGGAACATAGTGCCTAACTTTGATGGGAGGAAAATGTATTAGAAATGGGGGAATATAGGGCTGTTGGAACATAGGGATAACCCCAATAACCCTCATAAAGGTGGTGAAGGTGATAATAATTGCTATGAAGGCAATAATAATGATGATTAGTAAATGTTAATAGTATTCCAATTTAGCATTATACTCCTTAATATTTGGACTCATAATGGACAGTCAAAGTGGACATATACCTTTTGCGATTATTTTTATACTGTTATGATGTTGGATTGGATGTTTACGTTAAACATGGTCAAGGGTCATCTGTTGTTAGCCTTTGTTGCTAAGGTTGATCCATGAGTTTTTTCATGTTGTCCACTCGCATATTTCGGATCAGATTCAGACTCGAACATGTACGGTTGTATTTGAGAAGTTTTCGTTTCAGCTAAAGAATGAGAAAAATGAGTGAAATCCTACTAGTACTGTTTGTTTATGTAGCCTCCACAGCCACCGCAAGTCTGCTGAGGGGTTTCTTCCAGGAACTGGCCAACCAGATCGGCAGCACGTCTTACGGGGACGGGAGCTAAAATGAGTATAAGAGGTAAAGTATAAGAGGTAAAGAGCTTTTTGAACTGTAGATCATGCAAAGATATACTGGTGGAGCCTCCGAATATAAATATAGACATGCAGTGTTTCCCCTACCATTGCTATGGAGAGGCAGCCAACCCCACCAACAAAACTACCCACCCCTCTTGAAAGAAACAAATAATAACAGATGTTACACTAGTAAGATAGTGGGAGTGTGATAGGCTTTTATGAAACCTGACGTTATTATTTATTTATCTAATTTATATGCATTTGTTTCATTTCAACTCACTATACAGAAATACACCAATACAAACATCTGCCTTACTGCGCACATCTATGGTGACACTGTCAACACCAGGTATCCACAACAAGCTCACCCTATGACAGTACAGGAGGGCCTACCATGGATATAAAAACATTTTTTTTAATCTATGGTTTCTGACCGCGCCCTCTGAAAATATCCTATAGGGAAAACACTAACATGTTAACGTGTAGGATAAGAAACAAAGTATAACTAGCTCACTTAGACAAGAGGAGCAGGCTACAAAGGTCTGGTAACCTCACGTCTTTCCAACTTCACGCCAGATACTTCATTTTTTTCAGTTAATGGTGTTAGTGTTATTGACAGCTGTTAAGATGATGATGATGATAATGATGAAGTTGATGGCAATGTTGATTTTTTTTTACAATAACAGGTTGATAACAAGGTTGTGATGGTAATGATGACGATGATATTGGCGGAGGGAGTGAATATGATTGTGATGATGATGTTGACTTTCACACTATTGATTTTGGCATTGACTTTGATGATAAGGGTGGTAATGCAATAATTATGATTCTGGTGATCATGACAACTGTGTTTTTTCTTGTCTTAGATTCCACATGCTTTATAATATATGATATTTATATATATTTTATACCAACAGATCCTTGGAGTGCAACACACACACTTACACACATACTGCACTGTTGCAGCCTGACAGTCGTCCCTCTCCTGCCGACTGTAGAGAACGCACCTTCAGCCATTCATCAGTGTCACCCTGTCGCCGTCGGTTATGGCCCAGGGCCCGTCGCGTCTTCATTACGGTCCGAATAAATCTGAAATAAAACCGCAGATGATTTATTAGCTTCCGATGGCGTCGCGCTGGTTAGCATGGTCTGCCGCCACTTGGGCCTAGAGAGACAGTTCTTTGACATGAACAGCAAAAATCTGCTGTGACAGGGAGACGTTTTGTGTGATGATATCAGTCTGTGATCACAAGTTTGGCCTGATGAGTGGAGAGGTGCATCCAGTAAACTGTCACACACCGGCAGCATTTATTTGCTGTATTTTGTGTGTGAGTGTGTGTGATATTTGTCAATAAAGCTCAGCCCAGAAGGTGCCTTTCACAGAAGAACCATCTTTTTTTTAAGGATATTGTTTTACATGAAATACATACAGATTGAAGCAACAAGATGTGGGTTGATAATTCACTATCTTAATGATGGTTAATAAAGTCAGATTTCACACAATTGAAATCTGCATATTAATGAAAAACAACCCAAAACTGGGTAATAGATGAACAGAAGTCTGAGAATCAGCTATACAGTACAGGCTGTTTTTCACAGCTGCTGCTGAACTGTACCCTTACTATGAACTGAGCATGTAGTGTGGTGTGTACACTCCTGTTCATGAAAGCTGTACATTTTTAGATTCAATATGACATATTACCAAATATCATCTGTATACTATGGCTGTCATTTAAAAAAGGAAAGGAATCTTTATGTATCTTAATCTTAAGTCCGATGCACTTATTTCAACAAATGGATATCAGCTTTTCAAAGTAAGCAGTTTGCTGAAACAATGATAAATAGAGTTCTGAGTGAGCAGTTTCACACCTCTCCTCTTTCCCTGCTGTCTACTTAAAAGACAACAAAAGAAGTTTGAATAAATTTGAACTAACACGTAGTGTAATGCTAAATTGTGTTGTGGAAATAACATTGTTCCATTCATTTCTGATGCCTCTGCTTCCTCATTCATGTGACAAGCTAACATTGTTATAGCAGAGTCAGCCAACAGCCTTACCTTTACCCACAATTTTTATATCTATAGTGTCAAATCCAAACGCTTCCTTACATTAATTCTCAGATGGATCAAGATGTTATCTTCATTATCCGCCCAGAAAACCTTGATCTATTTTTCCATTCAGCGTTAGCAAAAAACAGCAACAATAGCATAAAGGTTAAGGCAACCAAACATGCAGCAGCTCAGACAGACAGTGCATTTTAGTCACCCTGGCTTCAGTACAAATCACATCTTATGAAGCTTGCCCACTGTGACTTTTTAGTTTGTACACATCAATAACATTTTAAAGTCGAGTTAGAAAAAAGGATTGGAGGAAGTTATAGTGTGCTACGTATGTGTTGGGAAAGTAAAACTAAATGCTACAAACCACGAAACTTGACTCAACTATAGCTCCACTTTATGATTGAAAGGTGCACGTAAATGAATCTAAAAAAAGAAGTTGTCCTTTATTGCAACAAAGGTCTTTTTTCTTAGGATACGTGTTTACTCTGCCACAGTTTTAATACTCAAAAATGTCACATAATCTTCTTTTCTGTCCTTTGTTGCGGTTCCTGTCAGGCCAAAAGACACAAAAAGGTTGGAATTTAGACTGATATTTTTGTTGTGCCCAGCAGAGCCTCTAACCCTGGATCAGTCCCAGAATGGCTATTTCAGCTGAGGCCAGTCCAGATGACAGAGCTCCAGCTGACTCCAGGCCAGTTCAGCAGGGAGAAGCACAGCTGAGACCTGCAGGTGTCACATTGTCCTGGTTGTCACTAACCCAATTACATCTGGATGGCCGGGGACACGATCGGTCCAGCACGCAACATGAGGAGCACAAACACACATAACCACATACATACAGAAACAGGTAATAAATACGCATGCAGGTATGAAAGAACCATTCATGCGCAGTGTGGGGGAAAGATGAGGTAAGCCTACAAAAAAAAAACCCTGACATCCAGGAAATTAATTTCTTACTTGTCGTTAATTAATTATGCATTAGAAAAGGCAAATAGAGTAGATGATGGCAAGAGAAATGAGACATTAAAGGAAAAGTGGATTTTCAACACCCTTCCACCCTCCACTCTATCTCCCATCCCTTCTTTATCGTTCTTTCTCTGTGCAGTTCTCCAATCCCATCGCTCCCTTCAGCCTCAGCCAATCCTTCTGGCAGTCACTCTCCTCCACTCTCTGTTCTAATGATGTGTGTGTGTGTGTGTGTGTGTGTGTGTGTGTGTGTGTGTGTGTGTGTGTGTGTGTGTGTGTGTGTGTGTGTGTGTGTGTGTGTGTGTGTGTGTGTGTGTGTGTGTGTGGGCATGCAACTATACAATCATACCATGGGTGTATGTTTTTGTGTGTGGAAAGTTGTGTTTAAGTACTTACACCCTGAATGTGTGTTTGAATTGTGTGTGTCCGTGTGTGTGTGTGTGTGTGTGTGTGTGTGTTCGTGCGCACGCGCACGCTCTAATGGTGTTTAATGCCCAGACTAATGGTTTCAGCAGGGAATCCTTGTGCGGAGCTTGAGTCCAGGCCTGGGCTGATCGCTGGCAGGGCCATCCCTCATCCTGATACCACATGGAGGTGAGAGCCAGGGGAACACGCACACACTCACCCACACACATACACACAGTCTCTGCTGCTCACTAGCTTGCTTGCTCACACTCACAGATTTGATTCCTTTGTTTCCCAATGACTCTCATCCAGCATCCTTCACTTCCTCACAATGTCTTCTTACCTTCCTCGTATCATATCTTTCAAATCTTTCCTCCAATCTGGCATGTTTTTTTTCTTTGTTAAAAAATTCCATTAAAGGACCAAAATCAACAGATCCTCCATACGAGGACTTCTTGTGTAGCTAACATGTGGCTAACATGTCACCCATGCTACGGTGCGGCACTGGGTTATGCATTCCTTCAATAAAATGAACATGGGGACTTCAGTTTATTCTGAGTTTATTCCACACACAAAATCACAAATAACAAGCTTGCTCTCCAAATCTGCACCTGAAAATATATCTGCAACAAATGCATTATTTACTCCTGTTTGAGTAACGTTTGCTGAAAGGATACCTAAAGAATGTATTAATCCTTTTTCAGTGTATACCTCAGGATATATTACTCATATATGGCATTTTTGCTTTTAATATAATACTAAAACAACATAGTCATAATAGAAATGATAAAATAATGACTTTATGATGTGCACATTAAGTACCCAACCACTATAGAAATGTTGATTTAAACAATTAGACACTCCATTTATAAATTAAAATTAGACTTGGCTCAAGCAGTAAGCACAAGTCCTGGTTTAAAAACGTGGAATAGCTGGTTTTAAAAACCAGCAATTCAGGGTATTTAGTTGATGTTACCATATTTGAGGCACAAAAGGACAGTTGGTTTGGCTTCAAGGTTGCTTGTTTCAAGGATTAAGGGCCGCTTTGGGCATCAGGGACCTGAAACACATGACCTTTAACAGCAGGTGGAGAGAACTGGAGATGCTTTTAGATACTGGAAGTACAGAAAAGGCTTTTGGCTAGGCAGTTAAGTGTGTGTGTGTGTGTGTGTGTGTGTGTGTGTGTGTGTGTGTGTGTGTGTGTGTGTGTGTGTGTGTGTGTGTGTGTGTGTGTGTGTGTGTGTGTGTGTCTGTGTGTCTGTGTGTGTCTGTGTTTGTGTGCATGTTTTGTGGGCTAACTTGCAAGTACGATTGCTTGTGTGTGCATCAGGGAGTTAATATACATTTAAAGGGGGGCAGAATCAGATTAAGAGAAGGGGCAAGTGTGGTATATATATACATACACATACACACACACACACATATATACATATAAATATATATATATATATATAGAGAGAGAGAGAGAGAGAGAGAGAGAGAGAGAGAGAGAGGGCGAGGATGGGAGTGGGGGTGGAACGGTAGCAGCTTGTGGGAAGGGGGAAAACAGCAAGGCTAAAGGTGATAAGATCAAAAGAGGCTTTGGTTAATATGAAGCTGTGGATTGTACAGAATGGCTTGAAAAAGAAAGGTTAGGGGAGAGGAGCAAGATGAGGGAGTACAAAGTGGGAAAGACAAGATAGACGGTAGGACTGGAGGTGGGGAAGAGGGGGAATTGAGTGGGAGGGTAAGGCTAAGACAAAACAGAACAAGGAGGCAAGATGAGGAGGAAAGAAAGGAAAAGGTGTGCATTGTGAAGCAGGAGGCGAGAGAAGGGCAGAAGGTAATGGAGTGCTGGGGAGGAATCGAGGAGAAGGTAGGGGGTATTTGGGTGTGTGTAGGGGTGTAGGCGCTATGGGGGTACGCTGGAGCAGGGCAGTAGGGCTAGGGGGGTGTGTCAGTACAGATGCTCTGTGACCGGGTGTCACAACTCGGGCCAGGAAGCTGAATCCAACGATTAATCACCGGGCCCCTCCGCTTGTAATCAAACGGGCTCTGGCCATGATGTATGAGCCATGTCACAATTACTGACTCACACTCACACTCACACGCACACACACACCGCACTGAGAGTTGATCATGTGCACACATGCATTCACACATGTATGAAGATGAATAGACACACACACACACACACTGAACAACCTCTGGCGGCTCACTAGGATTATGGCTGTCTTCCAAGAGGCCACTGGGGCAGACTTCAAAAGCAAAAACATAAACATCCTACAAAGCCAACACATTATAATCTTAGTCAGCAACACACAGCTAACAGAGGGGAGAATGTCCGCCCAGGGAAGGAGAGAAAGAGAAAGAGGAGGAGTAAAGAAAGAGGGAAAGAAATAGAAAGTGAGTCAGTGGGAGTTCAGGACTAATGAGGAAGACAGATATACTGAATAATGGGAGTAGAAGAAAGACAGATGAAAAGATTGGAGAAGTAAGGGAGACTGAAAGTAGGAGTGAGGGTGAGAAAGGCTGTAAATTAGTGAATCACAGTGGAGATAATGAGAGAGAGAGAGCGAAATGAGGAAGTGAGGGCTGAGGAGGGGATGAAGAGGTGAATCCGTTGGGATGTAGGGTAAAGCTCTTGGTCAGCGGTTTCCACGGCGATGGTGGACAGGCCAGCTGACAGGATGAATAATTTAGGACGAGGTGTGGACATCGATCCCACAATGCACTTCTGCCTGACCACACTGTCCCAAGCACATATTGTCAGACATACACATACATTTGGATGTAGGCGCGCGCACACACACACACACACACACACACACACACACACACACACACACACACACACACACACACACACACACACACACACACACAAACAGACACAGACACAGACACACAAATCATCCTCAGCAGTTCCTCAGATCAGCCCTGACCTCTATCAAGCCTACATCCACATTACTCTTTTACTTAATTCGCATTAATTATACTGTCACTGTGTGAATACTTTGATTTAAAAAAATGTTTTGATTATTTTTTCCTCAATATTTGATACAATTTTACTTGCACTCACACTCGGAATCACATACGTAATCTCTTTTTTTGGCCTAATGCTGACAGACACTCTTGGCTGTGAATGCTGCTAGTTTCCAGTAGCCTCCTCTGTGTAAAGTCTTTCCTGTTTGGTCCACTGACTTCCTGTCAACTGCAACCTGATATGTCCTGGATGAGTCAGATGTCTTTGACCCCAGCGGTCTGCCGTCCAAGCCAAACACAACAGTTTCCACCTTGCTTCTCCTGTAGGAAAGAAGATATGGATAATGATTCTTTTTTGGGGTTCTTTGTTTAGTTGCTAAAATTTCTCACTGAGAAAATGTGAACAATGAAATGACTAATATGAATATTTTATTAGTTTATTACTTTGCTGGGCTTGATATTAAACATCTGAAATGATGAACATCTACTTAAATTGCAACCTTACTTCTTTTTTTTTTAGTAACATTCCCTGAGCCTCTGGCACAACACAAGACCATTTTTAACCCTGTGGAACAATGTTTCTCCCAAATCTCTCTGGCTTTGCAGGCACCTCTCCTCTTCATTCATCACACAGCCTGAACAAGTGACCGGGGAATGACCTCGCTTGCACGCAGACGTGCACACACACACACATGTTGTACACACACAAACACACAAGCTGAACACGCAGTCCTCAAATCCACAAACCCAGTATCAACTCACACAAACGCACGATTCATTTATCACAAACCATGGAACACATGCTCAAACTCGTGTGTGCAAACCCACACACACATAGACACACACCTAAATGCATGCACACCCGCACGTATCGGTTCCTATCACATCCGTTACAGATGGGTTCTCCTCCTCCTCAGTCCTAAATGAATATAAATATGTCTGTTTGACATCATTCATCTGCCAGAGAGGAACACATTTACCGCATCCAGCCAAAAGAGGCAGTGTTACTCTCTCCTCCACTGGGGAGGGATGCATATGTGAAGAGGGAACCTGGAGAGAAAGGGGAAGGAGAATTAGAGCAGGGATGAAAAGACTTCCAGAGATAAGGATGATCCAAGGGCATCTAATAAGGTTGGTGCAAAGCAGTAAATTCACCTAAATATAGGTTACTTAATTAAGTTTTTATTTTGTCTTTCTCTCACAAGCACAGACATGCAGAAAAACACACAATATTCCATCTCTTTTTAAATACATTTCATTCTGCTGCTGCTCCCACCTCCTCCCTCCGCCGCCTAATCAAATCTGATCCTATCTCTCTCCTCTTGACAAGTTGCATTCACAATAAAGCATTTGAAAGCCCATTAGCTCCACTTTCCAGCACTGTAGAGCCCACAGCAATCCGATATCATCAGTAACAGTCGAAGAGAAGATGACGGCCAGACGACAAGTGAGATGTGGACAGACTAAAGGAACTGAGAGAAGGAAGAGATATCAGTGATGGGAACAAATTGAAACAAAATGGCGGGTGATATGCCACTGGGAGATGCTTAGGGAGATGTCATACGGGCCAGTGGCACGAATTTACAAAAGGAGGCGTATCATCATGTGGTGTCTTAGATAATGATCGTTTCAAGAAGTGATCTTTTGCATTTCATTTGTGCTGTTTTGTGCAATGTGAAAAAGAGTAAAACACCTGTTGTGAGCTATTTACAGTCAGCTGCAAAGATACCCCAGGTGCTGTCAGTTATTATCTGATAACCTATAAAAGTTCACCAGACATGACCTGTGTCCTTAGTCACTACGTGTTCATAATGTACTGCTTGCGAAGCCCTGAGGGAGGCGACAGTGGTTTCAAAGTGAACCGGCTCCTTCTGCAATCTGTGCTCCATATGTCATTAAGCCCATTAGGGAAACACTCTGTTAACATTATAGCTAGAGTACCAGCCTTTTGCGATGGGTGCAGCCATGGGTCGACATAAAAGCGGCGTCTCACTTTGTCTCCCTTCCTCTCTTTGTCTGGCTGCCTGTATTAACAAGCCATTGTCTATTTCTCACCACTACGCTTTCTGAACTGCATCCTCCATTTCCTAGCCTTGAGTCATTTCTCTTTCGCTATGCGTTTCCCCGTTTTACCTTCACTGGCCCAACACTCTGCCACTGGGGGCAGTAGAAGAAAAGATGTCGGCCAGTGTGGAATAATGACAGCCCATGTAAATGTCCTTCCTTCTTAACCCGTAACTGTGGGCTTGATGTGATATTTTCAATAGAAACATTGTAAATGTATGTCATAACTCAAAGTTATTAAACAAAAAAATGAATTTATATAGAAGATGTTTCATCTCAAGTAAAACGTGTTTGCTTTGTCAAAAACAACCAATCACCATGTTCGCTCCAGGAGAGCAGGAAACCAATACGGCATGTTCACCTAGAGGTCAGGTGGAGGTCAGCGTGAAGTGTCATGCCTCTGCTCCACTCACCCTCCTCCCCTTCCTCCTCCTCCTCCTCCTCCTCCTCCTCCTCCTCCTTCCCCATTCCTGTGACAAAGAGAGCCAGTTTGGTTGCCAAGGAAACAGGCTTTTTCCATGGCGATGTTGGAACACGTGGGAAGGGCAGGGCGGCTTTGTTTCGCCTGTGATGAAGGATTCTCCCTATGCATGTTTAATCGCCAGACTTATGGTCCCAAACCCAACAGCCGAGCCCATCTACCACAGCCTGATTATGTTCACTGGAGCTTCTGACACCGTCATTTTGCCAGTTTTATCACGCTGTGCAGTTCCCCACCGCGGGCACCTTAGCTATTGTTGCACAGTGTTCCTGATGAGTACAGCTGAGACCACAGATAGTCAGACCAAACAAGGAAGGCACACATGTATCTCTTTAGCAGTAACAGAAATACGCCTGGACAAATAAACACACTCACTTTACATACACACAGAAACATACACAAGACCAGGCACACAATCCTTTTTGTCTTTTCTCGTATCTCAGCACCCACCCACCACTGTTTGGCTTAGCACAGCAGGAGAAAAAATGGCCGATCACCATGGCAACGGTGTGTGCCGTTCTGCTACAGCTGTGATGTATGTGGTGACACATTTGACCCTCTGGTGAACTCTATAATGCAGGAGCCGTGCAGAGTCCAGATAGACCCTGGTTGCCCTGTCTATCCTGCCACTATAGAGTACCATATAACCTAGGTCCTGTAAGCTTCATATGCCCGGGACACCATGACAACAGATTCTCAGGCCCAACCTGACATGATCAGGGCTGCATAGCTGACTAATGTCATGGCAACAAAATCAATCATCATGGTCAACAAAGTTCTAATCAACATGAGTTTGCTTTGACAACACAAACACCTGGTATTAAAGGGATTGTGTGGGTTTTTTTAAACAAGTGATATAAACTTCAGATGTAATATTGCCTTGTTGACTTTGAACATTGAATTTGATCAGGCATTCCTGGCAAGAGAAATTTGTCAAATGTTGATTCAGACAAATAGCCACATTTAATGTTGTCGGATTAGAAGACAATGACTGTGGCAGAAGGGTGAAGGCAGTTCTATTCTTGCCAGATAGGAGGACTCAAGGTTTGTTTAGCCCTCATTTGTTTGTTTCTGACTCCCCTCTCAGTTATGTCCTTTATTGTCACACAACACTTCTTCAGAACTTCTGACTGCACGCCATTTTCACTGCCATTTAAAATCATACACACTGTTTTATACCTACAAATATGTACACACATAAGGGAACACACGCATTGTTGTGTGATGAGACAGACGGACAGGGAAAAGTCACGAAAGCATGCAAAAACAAAACACAAAACCATCCAATGCAAATGAATTCTCCTTTCACACAAGCTCTCTCAATCACAATTTGTTTTGTCGTCTGGTTTATTTTGCAGAAACACAGCCCCCCTTATATGTTTCCACCACTAGGAGTGCTGCAGCTTTGCAGAAAACTAGCACTCCCAAATGTGCCACAGCTGCTGCTGCCTCACTGAGCTGCTGCGGAGCAGAAGAAGGGGAGCTGACACCCCGTAAATGCAGACTAGCAGACACCTTCTTAATCATTCACATTGCCTTTTTTTATTAGGAATAAATTGGTTCCACATGGTGCCAGATGCATTGTGAACATACAGTATAGGCTATAATGTGGAACATAGAGATACAGTAATGCAGACAAGTGGCTTTGCTAACACCAAAAATATGTTCACAAAGAAAAAGTGCTGCTCTTAAAATAAATCACAATTTCAGTGGCTTAGAAGATGAAATCACAAAGAGAAAGAAAGAATGCATCCTCAGTCACAACACAGAGCGCTGCCTGAGCTTTTATGATTTTTATTACAGTCACATAATGTTTCTCATGTAAACCCTGCTTTACGCTTTGCCAAGAAAGTGCTATGGCAAGTGCAGGGGAGGACTATTGCACTTTTTCAACAGAAAACAAAAACATAAGGGACATTCCTTGTCCTGTTGCAGCTCCTCAGTCCTGTTTGTCTAGGTCACAGTCCGGCAGGGTCACGACCCCTTAAGATACACTCAGACCTGCCATACCACTGAGAAGTCAACCTGCAAGTCTGGAAAGAGAGAAAACAAGAAGAAAAGTTTTAACACAATTAAAACTGCCAAAGCAGCACTATGAGGTTAAACTTGGGGAGTGATTCAATTGACATTTAAAGCACACAGACATGCACATATTCTTCATTTACATGTGTGTTAAGGGAGGATCTAGTTTATTACCATTTGGATCCTAATTTTTGTAGTTTTGTCCATACATTCTGCAGGTTATGATAGAATTGTATTTTCCAGGTTTTTTTACTGAGATCTCAAAATACGGCAAAAAGAATCTTGAGGGTCTATACTTTCTTGCCCAGGATGGAGGGTGTCTATTATTCCACAAACTTAACTAGAGACTGACTTCTTCATTCAACTTCAACCTACCGTTCTTGCCACAGTTGTGCACACACACAGTTTTCCTTTGCAGGGACGGATTATTACTGACATTATAGATGCAGTATTTTTAGATTTTTACCTTCCTTGATCTCAGATATCATTAAAAAATATCCCTTAAAGTCTCTGCATGTGGTTACAAGACTATACATACATGGCCCTGTCAAAAGCAGCCATCACATTTGGGGACAACCCCCCCCAAAAAAAAAAAAAAAAAAAACACACACACACACACACACACACACACACACACACACACACACACAAAGCCACCCCTCCCTATCCCTGCCAGTGGTCCTGCCACTGATGTTGAGCGGGTGACCTTTTCTCTCGGCTAATCCACACCAAAAAGCCCTAATTACTGCTGCTGCTCCACCAACCTCCCCTGGCCCAATAATCAATACAGCCGATTGGCCGGCGGATCACCCTTGCAGACACCAGCGCTCTACATGTGACTCAGTGTGTGCGTGTGTGTGTGTGTGTGTGTGTGTGTGTGTGTGTGTGTGTGTGTGTGTGTGTGTGTGTGTGTGTGTGTGTGTGTGTGTGTGTGTGTGTGTGTGTGTGAGAGAGAGAGAGAGAGAAGGACTGATTTGGTGATGGCTTTTTTCATAGGAAACTGAGACACTGTAAGACACAAGCAACTGACGACATAGGAAGAGGAAACAAGAGAAAGAAAGACTGCATGAGAAACGGAAAAGTAAACAGAGGATGACAGCAAAGTAACCATCACCATACACACACACACACACACACACACACACACACACATTCCTCCCTCCAACCTGAATGTTGTGACACCAGTTGACCTTATTGAGCTGCTGTTGTGTAAAGAGTCCCTGATTAGAATATCTTCCCTTTAACCTTTAGCAGAGTGACGCGCCTCCCGAAAGCAAAGAAATAAGCCATCGGTTTATGCAGACAGGTAAATGTATTCTGTGGTTATTTCATTAAGCTGTGGCATTTCACTAAACGTCCTGATTGCACTGCTGAAAATGTCGCTTTTCAACAATAATGTTTCCCTTTTCATTTTTTGGGGGGACGGGGGGGACATGCAGGTGTGCACTTCTGGAGATATACTATATGATGAGCTGACAGTGTAGAATGTAGGCTGCCCTGAGCACTCACGCTTTTATCACTCCATTTTCTCACTTGTATGTGTGTGTGTGTGTACTTGAAGATATGTGTGCATCTGTGTGCACAAAAATGCCTGAGGAGCAACAAAAAGCCAGACACAATGTTATCAGAAAGAAAAAGGAAGTTTAATTTTAGATGTAGCTGCATGAACAGATCTGTGAAGAAAAAAAAGGAAGAAGCGATCGCTTTCTTCTTCTTTTCTTCCCTTTCTTTCTCCTCCTGTCAGTCTTGCTGACAGTCTTTGATTGTATTAGACAAGTTAATGAAAAGCAACACGGAGAGAAACTACTGCCAGCCCTTCGTGCAGGCTGCACCTGCCGGAGTGTATGTTTGTGCACGTACCTGCCAGTGCATATGTCTGGCTGTCTCGTGTCCTCAGGCGTTCCAGCCAGTCAACACAATGATGAGACAGTAAGAGAGTGATGAGAAGCTCGTCCATACCTTCGGGGTGTGGTCCATTCTGCAGACATGAAATAGTTATGAATATAAAGTACTGTTTCCAAATGCAGTAAAAAAAAAAAAAAAAAAAATGAGAGGAAAACTATACTATACTTTAATAAATAAAAACATTATGCTGTATCTTGAGATCCCAATGACATGTTTGTCAGAAAACGGAATGTATTTAAATGGGACTTGTTGAATAACATGACTGACTAAGCGCAGCCTGTGAAAATTTTGCATACCAGTCCATCAAAAAAGTTGAAACTATTTTAGCGTTTGATTGAGCCGTGGGTACGTTACATGTCATCAGCTAATGGTCTTAATGAGCAGATGAAATTCACACAGTCTGCTTCAAAGGGATCTAAGACATGTGCAGCTGCAATAATGTAACCTAACTAGTTCCAATGTACTGTATATGTGCATGAATACAAACATATGGCCCAGTATCCCCAGGAATTACATCCATAGTTGACAATTCTTCACCTCACAATTAACATCCAATGGCCCGTGGTGATGCAGGAAGTCATGTGCTCCTAATGTAGCGAGGCAGAAAGTAAGGGTGTGAAGGTCTGCTGTATGGGTGTGTAGCACATCTGATTTTAATGCAGAAGACTGGAAAACACAGACCTGCAGTTAATGCTTACTTTTTTCTTTCTTTTTTTACCCTAACCACAATCTTTCTTTATCCATGGCCAATTTTCAGTTGCCTAACTTACCTAAAAACTTAATATAATGTTAATGTTAGAATCATCCAATACTGATATTCTTGTCTGATGATAGCATTGCAGGGCCTCATTTGTTGCATTGTAGAGTTGCAAGTTAAGGAAGTAGGAAAATATCTACAGTGAAAAACTAAAATTTTGATTGAACGATGAAAGGTGTTGTGTCCTGTGACTCTTCCTTCCCTTCATCATCCTCTGTTGTTCCTGTGTTTCATCTAATGGTGAGAGGTACTGTTAAGTAGCATTATGGTTGCTATCTAAATAACTAATAGCTACATTTTGTTCGTCTATCACCAGCAGCTGACAAGATGACACCATCACTGTGACCTGTGGTCAGCTGTGGTTAATCTATCAGCTCCGGTTTGTGACCAGGTCAGAAGCAGTCAATAACTTATAACTATCCATTGTTATGACATAGTGTATCCTATTATCATAGTAGGTTGACATGTGCACATGGTTTCTCACAGTGTGCTGTAACTAGAGAATAGTCATTGATGAACAGTACGAACTAAGTGAAAGGTGCTGAGTCTATAATGGCTTCCACCCACAATAATAGGCATATTATTTTGATTTACTGTATGTGTGAGAAGGTTTGAATGAGTGCATTATATGTATTAAAGCTCCAATGAATTACATTTTTGCTGCCCCACAGCACAAAATGGCCATAATATATCTGCAGAGGTTAATAAAGTCAATAGCAGTGATTCAACAATAGCCATCTGGATACTGATTTCTGTCTTTCAGAACTCATCGTACAACCTTAACCTTAGGTCTCAATCAGCTGATGTTGTAGTTCTGAGGTAGTGTCAATTTAAGTTCCGAGGTAGTGTCAATTTAAGTTGTGACTTTCCTATTGACCCTATCGGAAATGTCCGTTTTTGCACATCACAGACACCTTCACCTTACAACAGCATCTTCTGTGACAACAGAATTTGAGCCATACACAGGTTTGAATAAATCCAGTTTTACCCAGCTTCCCAAATGCAACACGCTAGGTCAGACCGAGAACTGAGTCACAAAGTAGCATTTAGGGACTGACTTTAAGCTCATGTTCTATGGCTCAAGTAGGTGTTTTTGTCTTGTGTCCACAATGAATGAATTACAACAAAGAAGCCACTGAGTAAAATGTAGATCCGGAAGCAACAACCACAAAAAGGCTCAGTGTCCAATTTTCCTCCCAACTCAAATTCTTTACATTTTCCTGTGTAGGCTTTGTATGCTGCATCGGCTATATGTGCCTCTGCCAGCAACCTGTGTGCCTATATATTCAATATGTGCATGTGTGCGGTGGACTGAAGACATGCAGCCCCACAGAGAGCTGCCCCAGTCAGCCTGGCCTGCTGAGTGAAACCCTGTGGTAATGTTTAGCTTAAGGGGTGAAAAAGAAGGTGAGGGGGGGAAGGAAGGTGGAAAGGATGAGAGGATGACAGGAATGAAGTTCTGTGGTTTGACTGAGAGTGAAGAGAGTGAAGAGGGTAGCGGCTGAAGGGAGGGAGGGATGGGTCACGGAGGATGGCGCAGGGAGGGAGGGAAGGAAGGATGAAAGGTCCAACTGGGACGGAGCGCAGGAGAGGTCCCGCTTGGTCTCGTCACTCAGTCGTCTCTCACTGACACCTGAACCTCCGCTGACCGGGTCGTGACTGCCTCTCTGGTACAGGAGATATCACTAGGGGGGCCGACCTTTGACCTCTCACCTCCTCATCGCTGCCACAGCCCTCTCCCCGCCTCTTCAAACACCCCTTTACTCGCTTCCACGCCTTGGTTTCTTTTCAGCTCTTTCCCCTCCGCCCATTCACCAGCAGCGTGGCTTCCCAAAGCAGTTTGAATGGTGCTTTGCTGATTGTTCACTGACCTTATCCTAATGTTAAATAACTGATACAAACAAAAAAAACTATTCCAGTGAGAAATTTGATTTAAAAAATATCTTTAGATATTATGTGCAGACAGACATTAGCACTGCATGAAAAAAACTGCCAGCAAAAGGAAACCCTTGCTGCAGCAAAATGGAAGTTAGAAACTCTTTTGGGGGTGCGCACAAGCCAAGCAATTATTATTGGACTGAATAGGAGCCATTTTTGGTCCGGTATCCAGCTCTTATAATACATCCATGGAAACAACATACCAATGCAGCCCCCTGCATTTTTTTTTTAAGCACAGTGGTGTTTTCGGTCTGAACGTCATTTAATGCAGCAATGTCAAGGACCACAGTGAAAGCTAAACTTGGGCACCATACATTTTGTTAAGGAAGAGTTACAAGATATAATGTAAATGCCTTAAACACACACACTAGCTCCACTAATTTGTTCCTCTGCGCAGTGAACTAGTCGGTCCTTATTCCTTCTCAAAGGCAGCCATTTACAGATGTTGAGTTTAGGCCGTTAGGACAACACACACTCACACTAACACACACAAACAGGCGCATATATCCCTGGAGAGTCAAGCCTAATCCTGGGTTTACATTGTTAGGACAACAGGGATAATCCTGCTAACAGGGTGTTTATCTAGAAACTGCAACCACTGAATCCTCAACACACACAGTATTGACCCAGAGAGAGAGAAATGGCAAGGGAGTGAGAAAGCAAAAAATGAAAGAGAGAGAGAGGGGACAGGTTAGAAAGGAGAATGAAGAAGGAGAAATATGAGTGGGAAATGACAGGATATGACAGTAAAAGGTTGGATTGGAAGGAAGCACACAGATGGAGAGAGATGGAGGAAAGGGGGGCTGGAAGAAGAAGGTCTGTGCTGTCAGGTATGCAGATGAGAGTCTGATAGCATCAATGCAGAAGTGGACACACCAAGTCCCTGTGGACCACACACATCAGGGAGAACACACACACCGAATGCCACACCAAAGAGCATATAAGCCTGCATTAGAGATAGAAAACACGGACACATAAACGGAGCTACATGTCAATACGTTAAGCCAAGGAGGACGGATAGAGACTTTCTGTTGTCAAACACTTTAGGTATATAAACATTTAGGAAAGCCGATAACCACATTGAGATGAATGCATAAAACTCATAGAATGTGAAGTGATAATCTACAAGATCTATTTTTATATTCAAATAGCCTTGAGATAAGCTCCAGCCTCACATGACCCTGAATAAGATCAGTAGATATTTAAAATGGGTGGATCTGTGGACTTTCCTGGATTTATTCAGTCTGATATCATGTGTTTGGATCTCTGGAAGTTTGATATTTGGTAGATGAGTCTTTTTTTCTTCCTAAATTTAGCCTTGCTCATCCTAAGTAGTGAACTCTGAAGATGTAGCCAACCCTTGGTACAGCAAATGTGAAAGCTTTCATGAACTGAGTATGGATTGAAAACGTGTTGTCTAGCGGTAGATTGCACTAAACAGATTATGTTTAATGATGCAAGAGCTCACGCTGTTTTCCCCTTACACCTGTACTTATTACTGGGTTGACCTTGAACCACAGATTTTCTTGCCTCTATTTCCATTAAAAACATGAGAGGATGCAGAGCCTTTGACTGCATCAATGGATATACAGTTTTATTTTATATAATAGGTTGTGCTCCTGAAATATGCTCTCATATGAATACAATCAATTTCCTCAGGGATCGCGATAAATACCAGCAGTGCTACATACATCAGAACACATATACTGCAATATGGGATACACAAAAAGACCAAAAAAAGAGGCAAGATATGCTATAACCAGGCACCATAGTAAGAAAACTGGCATAATGGAGGGAGGAAATCAATTAAAACAGTCAGAAACAGCCATGTCTAGCAAAAGTGACAATCAGTATAGGGAGATAGGAGGAAAGTATACGGTAGCAGTAGCAGTGAAAGCCATTGTCAGATTATACACACTGTTTAGTTTAGTTGGTCATTATAATTGTCAGCTGATATGACTGTTTGTATAACTATAGTATTTTTTGGCCAGAGCTAACAGACAGCTGAAGAAAAGAGGAGGTGAAAAATCAGACAATTACAAAATCTTTGCATGTTGCTGTTAGCTTTAAGAAGCTAACATAGCTCCAACTTTTTTTAAACTTTCAAACAATGGCTATTTGTGCTCTATAGTTAGAAAAGCTAACGACAGTGTTTGTCTCTGGTTACCATTTGCAGCTTGGTGACAGTTCTTACTTTCTATTACTTTTGGATTACCTTTGAGCAAACAGCTCCATGTGCTCATGGATTGCTTGAAACACTCAAAAAAAAAGCCCACAGGATATTGTGGAGCTTAACCTTAAGAGAAAAAAATCAATGTTATCTTTGAAAATAATGGCACGAAACTACATACAGACAATCATGCAACAATCAACACTAATATAGGCCTAACATCCACAGTACTGTGAGTGAAATGGCTCTTTAATATGGATACATTAAACCTTGCAGTAATCTACAAATCAATGTTCCTGCACACTAACAACAGACACACTTCTCTACACATTCATACACACATACAGAGCATATACTTCTCCCACAGGGGCTCGAACTTCAGTGGCTAACTGCCACTTTGGCATCTAATGTTGCCTGTTGGAATATTGCGCTGGCTGGCGTTAACTTCCTACTGGGGGAGGTTGGACGGGCAGGGGGGATATCGGCAGAACAGCGGCAAGCTTAGCATGCATGTCAGGGCCGGGGGACGCTCCCTGAGCAAAATGCCAGTCTATAGATCGCAGAGGGGACTAAAGATCACATCATCGTCCACCCGGACACGGGTGACACCGGACAGCAGACGTGGGAGAGAGGGTGGACCGAATGATCCCTGCCAGGACGAGCCGTTATAGACAGCCGCTGTCATTACAGGGCACACACGCACCCGTACGAGTGCACGAACCTACACACACACACACAGAGCAACACACACGTACACGAGCGGTGACGACGATGTTATAGACAAGCGCTGTCATTAGAGGAGTCTCAGCGGAGCTCAAATGATAACGAGCAAGGGGGAGGAAGAGGAAGGGGAGGTGTTGACGAGGGTGACTGTCCAGCTGTCTGCAGGTGAGCAAGTGGTGGTAGAGAGGTCAGCTCCCTGTAACACACACACACACACACACACACACACACACACACACACACACACACACACACACACATACACATACACACATACACAAAATATTCACGTAAACAGTGGACACAAACTCAAAGCACATATGTCTGTTATTCATTCTCTTTTACTGGCTGATGTCAGAATATTTTGCATTCTGCTTTCACTGTTTTTCTGTTTTTTTCTGTGACTCAGAAAATCTCAAAGATACCTGACATCTTTACCTGCACTTATTAGGTAGGTTAGATGATAAGCTTAGCTTAGGTTGTCTCAATTTATTGATATTTAGGAACAACCTGGAACAAAAATGATCAAAACTGGACAATACATTAATACAACTTTTTAAATAACAATTTCTCATCAAATCAATGATGCACAAGAACAAACAGCACACACTCTGGGTACCTTTTAAGTTATACCTTGCCCCACTCATATTTGTAAGTGGTGTCAAACTAAATCATTCAACACAGGGCATTCAAATACAAAAGTACCACTAACATCAGCCTAAAAAAATACTGGAATTTTGCCCTCTCTGACACAGTGTTGATGACTTACTGTACTAAACTGCATTATGCTGTGCAGGTGCACAGTAACTAATGAACAGGTATGTTAATGTACTTCACAGTCCTGTCCCCACTTCCAATTAAAAATGTTTGCAAAGATGTCTGATTTTACACTTCTCTAGAAACAGCATGAAGTTTTCCATTATGCTAAATAGGTCTATCAGTTCTTTTATAGTAAGTAATTTGTAAGTCATGTTATAATGTAATGTAATCTAAAAAAGTCACAACATTTGGCACAATTAAAGCTTTTTAAATGACTCAGAACAACACACCAGGTAATTATGAAAAAATGTTAACAGTTACAGCCTGTTACAGCCTGCGGTTTGCTGGCTGTAACACACCCACTTTCGCTGTTACGATGTGAGAGTGGGTGTGGGAAAGTTGGTTGGCTTTGATCAGTTTTGATGCTGCGTGACACAGACATTGCCCTTAAGCTGAAGAGTAAGAACTTTCCTTAGATCTAGTGGTGACATTTTTAAAAAGGCTTCCTAAATAAGAGTGAGTGTTGTCTATGTCATCAGATCAACATGTTATTTTAAAAACATTTCTTGAGAAAAGCTTGGAGCATTGCTCATTTGTTTGTTTCCAACAGATGTCAGAATTTAAAGACTCACGTCACTTTTGTTGGATCAAACATGACTTTAATTAATAGTGTATGGTGGCTGAGAGAGCTCACAGCACAGTTACTAAAATAAAACACAGGCAAATAGACAAAGTAAAAACAAATGGAGAAGAGACAATACATAAATCACATTGACAAGTTTGGCAAAATGTAGTGCGCTATGAGTACCCAGATGGTGCACTCACAACGGTCAAAAAGTTGAGTGTGGAACACTGGAGACTTCTCACCCTCAGCCTCGTCATATTGGCTACGTAGCAGTAGGAGATGGACCACCAACCTAGTGGAGATTCTAAAGCAGGCGGAAAGTTGTCATTTTTGCTGTGGGACTGTTCATATGCCCCTTTACTAAGTTTTAATATTTTTTCAGGTGAAGTAAGTAAGTTAGCATGTTGATTCCCATTATGCGGACAGTTTATCCAATTAACGCCTGTTTATGAATCTGCTGCGAGAATTTTTGCACGTGAAGAGCTGGGTGAGACCAGCCAGTCATCTCAAGTCCTGCATCATCATCCCAGGGAGAACATGATCCTATCTGTGCAGCTTTTTGGTAATTTAGCACCGACTCTAATGTCTCTGTAACATTTTGGTTTATGATATAATTCCTTTTGCAAGATAAATGTTGGTCTCAGATGAAATCTAACAATTGTAGCTGCCACATTGGTTTGCCTGAATTTAGTGAAGTTTCGTGTTTTTACAGAACAACAAATATTACTGTATTTCAATAAATGTAAATGTATTAAAATAAAAAGTCTATTTTAAAATTAGTCTTATTTTATTATGCACCAAAACAATTTTGATCTTTATATAGCGACAATGAATAACATAATTTACTGCATTCCTCTTTCAATGAGGTACATTTTTTTGTGAGAAAAAATTGTTAATGAGTTGACATTATTTTGTCACAGTACAGTAAGGTAGTTGTGTTGAAGCTGAGCAGTTGCTATCAGTAAGTACATTGGTGTTCCAATTGCAGAATGAAAAAAGCCATAAAAGCATGTTTATTTTTAATAAAATTCAACTGACTTGAAATCGAGTGATATTTTGGCAGGCAACAATCATTATCAGATGTTATATAATAACATAGTGCTTCACCCAGTTACAATTTGGCATAAAAAATAGAAAAAGAAGCAGTCAAAGTGTTGGATTTGAGGTAACACTACTATATCAAAATTCATGCACTATGCAAGTAAGTACATAATGTATACAGTATATCAATCCGAATTGAAACACAGCATTAGAATTACACTTCCTGGAAATTGGGCAACTCACAAGAGACAGATTTAAACCAGAAATATCGCCTTGTAGTTGTATGTCTACGTTAACCAGTCAAGTTGCAGTTATCCACACATCACATATTTGTAGTGAAGACTTTGATTGAATTAAATAAAGGGTACTAAGTGTATTTTCATTGTGTGTGTTAATGTTTGGCCAATAAAGCTGATTCTGATCTGACCACAAAGTTGTAGCCATGACAGTAGACAATACTTCAGATATGGATGTCGCTGCTTCACACACATATTCAACCCAACAGCACAGAAGATCTATACAATCATTACAGTTAAAGGGTGGGCACCCAAGATTATGGTAAACAGACTGTACTTATATAGCATTTTCCTAGTCTTTCAACCGCTCTGAGCGTTTTTACATTACAAGTCACATCCACCCATTCACACTCACATTCATACACTGATAGCAGGGGTCTGTTCATTAGGGAGGAACTAACATTCACACAAATGTGCAAACACCGTTGGCGCAGCCATCGGAAGCAATTTGGAGTTAAGTATCTTGCTCAAGGACACATCAACATGAAGACTGGAGGAGCCTGGAATCGAACCGTCGTTCTACCTCCTGAGCCACAACCACCGCTTTACTGGATTAGTCTCACCAATTCAGTATCTGACCAAATATGAAATATGGTCTCTCTATGATCACAATCTGTTCCTGAGTTATGGTGTTGAATAATGGCCAGAAATGTGTTTTTGCAGAACAATAAGATGACGCAATCAAGTTGACCTTTGACCTTTGGGGTAAAAAATGTCTCTCTTCATCATTTTATCCTATTAGACAGTTATATAAAACTTTATCATTATCAGCATATGTATTCTTGAGTTATGGCCACAAAAACATGTGTAATCAGTTCATCTTTGAGTTCAAGTGGACGTTTGTGCCATATGTAATGAATTTCTCTCCAGGCACTCCTGATATATTGCATTCACAGGATTATGGCAGACATGAGGGAACAGTGACTTTGACCTCTGACCCCCAAAATCTTATCAGCTCACGTTTGTGCCGAATTTGAAGAAAATTCCTCAAGGCATGAAATATCATGTTCAAGTGAGAATGACTCATCTAGCTTCATCTAGTGGTATAGGTTCAAGATAAACTAGATGACTATTTCTTGGCTCATAGCAGTTGCCAGGTAACCAACCAATAAATGAGCACATAATCATCTGTTAAACAGCAAATTGTTGATTTTGTACGAATTAAACAAACAAGATATGATGTGTTTCGGAGCTTCAGATTTGCCAGTAGGTGGGTTCTGTTAGCTTTACACACAGCCAGTCTAGCCATTTCAGCCTGTTTCCAATATTTGTGCTAAGCTAACAGCCTTGTATTTGCCCGGATGAATATGAAAGTAGTATCAATGTTCTGATCTAATTTTCCGCAAGAAAGTGAGTAAGCGTTGTTCTTTCAGTCAGTGTAATGGTAGTGGAACAATGATCAAAGTAGCATAGTGCTGAAACATGACAGAGTACAAAAAGAAAACAAAATCTAGGAAGACTGCTACTTTTATAACATCGGGGGTTTACTTAGGATAATGCCTGCTTGCACAGCAGTGGCCGTCTCTGTCAGCGTCTCAGCTCCAACAGTGTGATAAGAAGCTTTTATCTAGTATGTTTACACAGCCATAAACATACAGTATCTCGCTGATTTTACTTTAAATCAATTTGTCTTGCTTAGCTTACTGTTACCAGTGTTGGAGATTAAAATCTAGACTGCTCTTTGCCTAAAGGGGACAGGCAGCCTATCAGTGCATAGTTTCACTGCGGCTCTCAGACTCCCACTGTGCGATGTGCTTCAGGGCGTGTACAAACAAGAGGCTTAGAGTTACACTAAGCCTTACATCTGTCACTGAAACATCTCCGTCATTCTTAACAATAACAAGCTGCTGTATTAGCACTGCCTCTTTTTAAATCCATGCTGGCTTTACAGCTGTGTGTAATTTCTGGCATCAAAACGCTCATAAAATGCACTGAAGCAGTCAACAAATTGGGATCAGCAAACTTTGATTCTAAAGTTGGTTGCTCATCTGATGTGTCAAAAATTATGTTTAATTTAAATTAGTGCCATTAACACCACACATGCTCTAACACGTGAGTAAAACAACTGGGAGAGGGAGACATATTAACAAATGTAACAACTTGGTCAAATTCTGCTGAAGAATGTCCAAATTTCGAGGTGTGACATGGTCTGCTAACTCTTGTCAGCAACCATCAAAGAGGTTGAACGCTCCATTTTGTGTCAGTTAACGCACAAATTGCTCCCTAATCCTTCCCAGATTGTGTTTCCAGTGGTCTTCTGTCACAACGCACGTGAGCCCCATTGCTCTTCCTATGGAGAAGACTGACAGGTGGTTCTCAGGTGAAGCGGTGTCAGGTGAGCTCAAACGTTCCGACAATCTCCCTGACATGGAGACGTTAAATCTGAGGTGCTGAAACCTCTCTTCTGCCCTGAAGCCGTGTGTGTTTGTATCTGTGTGTGAAAGTAGTGGCTGTGTTTCTTTCTGTGATATATTAGCAATTATCTCCTTGAGGCCATTTTAGGACGTGCTACTTCACTTGTCTAGTTATTCATGAGCCCAAAGGCCCGGGTCCTTGATATCAAAGGCTCAATCAACAGGGCTTGGCTCAGTCTGCACTTGCTTATTGACAAGCACTCAGCAAAATCTGTTAAGAGTGTTGCTGGCTATGCAGTTTAGAGTTAGGGATTATGTTTTAGCTTTGTGCGTTAATCTTACATCTTTGTCTCAATAAGAAAAATGACAACAAGCATAACCAAAGGCACAACTGTAAATAAAAAACACCACATAACAAAGCATCAGTTTTTTTCCTGTCTGCAAAAATGTGATAAAAAAAGTGTAATTACACTTGTAAGTCAGTTTTTAAAATATTCATGGTAATTTAAGGCACACCCATACTGAATAAAGAAATGTTGGTATTATCTTACGGATAAAAAATATGACACTATGGAAGATGAATGTCATATTGCTTTTTGTTATTAGCTAAAGAAGGTTTTGAAAAAAAGCCGTTATTTGACTTATTTGCCCTCTTAACAGCAGTGGACAGGTGATATGGATTTAGGAAATTTAAAAGGACAGACTACTGTGAGATACATTAGCTTTGTGTTGTGTTAGCACAGGTGAGAGGTGTGGGGAGACAGTTAGCCGCCAAAAGAAAAGAAATACTCTTCAGAAAACTCAAAAAAAAGGTTGTCTTAGTTGTTTCAGATGATGTCTTACATGCTAGCTAGCCAAGTGTTTAGCTTGATTATCCCTCAGTTTATGGTTCTACTGTTTGAATGAATGTAGCCAGTGGCTGGAGCTAAGCTAACATTAGCTGATAGTCATTGAATTCTTCCCAACCATAGGCTGTCTACTTGATAAACTTTCTGTCTCTGTGGCGTGTGGGTTAGGAGGAATTTGAGTTTTTAAAAGGCACCTTTGATGAAGATTTGCTGCATAATGAAAGTAATGCAACATCTAACCTAGCTTATTACCACATTATTGCTATTGCTATTTAGTTCTAGTAATCACTTTTTCAATTGATATTATATAGATACATTTATTAGATTTTTCAAGTAATTGCTGTAAATACAGTAGGTGTGTATTGATATGATTTAAACTGGATCTCATGCATTATTATACAGAAACCTTTATTTTTAGGTTTATAGAGATGTCAAAGAGAGGATGCATTATGCATAAAATAATATTCTCTTTAATCTGTGCTAAATTTAAGAAAAATAAAGGAAAATGACGATCCAGGTCTGACTTCTTCATGTATAACTATTCTAACCTACACAGCTTTTCAGTAAGGATGTCGTCAGTGGTTATTCCTGTGTGTGTGTGTGTGTGTGTGTGTGTGTGTGTGTGTGTGTGTGTGTGTGTGTGTGTGTGTGTGTGTGTGTGTGTGTGTGTGTGTGTGAGAGAGAGAGGGAGAGAGAGAGAGAATGAGAGAGAGAGACAGGATGAACAGCCTGTCCGTCAGGTGTTGGTACTCACATTAGTCACGTAAAAAACAAAAGATTCTGGGAAGCGACGATGGCCAACACAAAGACTATCCAGACTCCACTCAGTGTCACCCGATCCTTTCTGTGTGTGTGTATGTGTGTGTGTGCGTAGATAAGTGTGTGTGGGTGTCTGTGTGTGTCTGTGTATGGTGGGGGGCTTTCTTTAGGGGGTGAGGGCGCCTCCTTGGCTGCCATACTGGGGTCAAGCTGAGGTCAGGACGTGTGATGGATGGACTTCTGTCTCTAGACCACTGCCCTTCTCCCAGTCCTCTCTCCTCCTCTGGGCCTCAGACCTGCTAAAGCGTACAGGCTGTGCTCTCCTCTGTTCACATCTCTTTGTGTCACTCCATTTGGCTGAGTAGGATTGCTTCAGACAGACAAAAGGAGCTCAAAGAAAACTGCAGACAACTCTTTGAGGTGAGTTCTGCTGTAAAGC
Source organism: Scomber scombrus (assembly GCF_963691925.1). Taxonomy (NCBI): domain Eukaryota; kingdom Metazoa; phylum Chordata; class Actinopteri; order Scombriformes; family Scombridae; genus Scomber; species Scomber scombrus. Next base: position 18,742,824 of record NC_084985.1, read on the forward strand.
AGTGGACGTGCGGAGCTAGACTCAGCCTCTAACCACCACCTAACCTCTGTTTTTCTTCACTCTAAAAACCACAAAACACCTTGCTGTTTCTCTCTGCTTTACCGCCTTATATCCCAACTATCATTGTCTAACCAGCATTACCGACATACATAGATGCAGCAGGACAAACAACCACATAATGTCATTTCTGCTCTTCTTCCCCTCTCCCCTTTTCTTCCTCCATCATATTGTCAATGCCTTCATTGGGCTCTGTCCCTATATTGGCACATGGAGACGCACATCTGTCGATTTAGGAATTCATTTTGGCTGCCAATCACAACAAGGGAGTGGTCAATGAGCGCAGATGTGCCAATACCTCGACTACTCTGATGAGTGACTTCTGTCTGTCTGAGTCTCTGTTGTTCTGTCTGCTGCTGTGTGATCACTAAAAGTCAGAGAGTCGGTCTGTTTGTCCCACTCTTGTTTTAATTTTTACTGTGCTGAAGTGTTTTTGTTAGCATGTCCAGGGCAGACACCAAGGTTGACCATAGTCAAAACTAAAGATCTATTTACGAAAGCACAGTCGGATCAGTGCAGGTGTATGCAAAGTTCTCTGTCACTGCAGAGGCCCCGATGACACGTTGACTACAGTTGTGTTTATATCCCTGCACCTTTCATTTGCATAATGTCCTAGGATATACATGATTTATCCATTACAGTGGTGAAACAAGGCTTATCCACAAAAAGCTTTGGTCAATAAGATTTGTTGTTAGTAATACCAAATGGATATTTACAATGACCTGGGCCTCTGAACTTTCTTCTGTCTGAAAACCTTTCGTCTTTCTTGGTTATTCTTTATAGTCATTCTTGCTGTCTTTTGTACACACACACCCACACACAGAATGGAATAGGAATCTGTTTGACACTGCAGGAGTGACATATTTTGAAATGTGTTTCCTCTGTTTCTCTCTCTGCGTGTGTGTGTGTGTGTGTGTGTGTGTGTGTGTGTGTGTGTGTGTGTGTGTGTGTGTGTGTGTGTGTGTGTGTGTGTGCGTGTGTGTGTGTGTGTGTGTGTGTGGTGAGACAAATACCTGTACACTCTGAAGTGTAGGGCGATGAGTCTTGTTGTCAACTCTGCTTCCTCTCTGTCTCTCAAATCTTTCTGTGTCCACTGATACTGTTGAAGGAGAGAAAGAAGGAGACACATTATCACAAGCTGCTTATTATTTAAGCTGATCTCATTCAAACTAAAGCAACACATAGATGGTGAAATACCTGAGTGAAGGCATTTCCAAAGTCTTTATCATTTATCCCCAGACAGTAAACACCCTGCATGTTAAAACTGTCTCTGTGGCAGCATTGATGCAGGTTTTGAGCAAAAAGAAAGGGGGCAAAAAAAAGTCTAATGTAAAATGTTTCTGACATCCTACAAAATATACAGGTTATGATGAAGATATCATTATTGTTATTTAATATTGTATAACAATAAAAGCCAATAAAGACATGGAGAATAAAAACAATATACAATTGTGGATAAATCAAAATCTCCTTATAAGCATTTAAATCAAATCACATTTGCATAAAAATATCAAAGCATGTATAAAGAAATCTGAATTATAAACAAAACTTAGATACAAAAATGTTTGTGTTTTTTTTGTGTGTTTTTTTTTGCCAACACATATCTCTCTATTTACAACTTGATATTTAAAATAAATGCCTCTAAATACGGCTTTGACATGGTTTTCTTTTTTGTTAGGCTATCGAACTTGTTGTTTTTTTTAAATTAAATATAATATATAAATAAGCTATATTTATATGTGAGCTTAAATCTTAAATTTATTTAAATATTTTAAATGGTCAGTACTTTTAATTATCCTATATGCATCACCAGTTGATTTAAAAAAAATAAAGTTGAACTTTTTTGCCCAATAGTTTTATTTTAGGATACTCGATGAAGAAATTAGTTTAAGGTGTTTGAAATAGAAATAATTGACCTTTGTGTTAACGAAACTGCCTGAAAAATAGCTTCTTTAAAAGCTTATAAGCTCATTTGGCCAATCAATGCTGAAAAGTAATTTCTTCATATGGTGAGTTCCAGTCACCTCCATGGCTCAAATGTGTGGTTGGCACAGCGCGCGTCTATTTCAAACCACATCAAGGACGCGTAAATGAAGTCTCCGTCTAATTTCTGTGTCACCTCCTTAAGTCAAAAGCTTTAGCCAACTATTCCTCCTTCACAAAGACTTAATGGTTTGCGTCAAACATCTGTCATCGTCCGTGTGTTTATCTGAGGGCCCTAATGGGAACCATCAGCCGCGCAGGGCCTGATTCTGGCGGTCGGTCAAGTGAAAACGTCCTGATAGACAATTTTTTACGACGCGGAGGTCATTTTTAGCATTTAGCACCGAGTCTGAAGGTGTTTTGGTCAAACAGGCCGTCGGAGGTGGACTGTGACTTCGTTGTTGAGGTGCTTGTTTGCCCAGTGTGGTCTGTAAACTCTTGTTTAGGCTTGGGTGCTGCTGTGACAACAAACTCCAACTGTGACCGAGGCTTGACCCCGGGCTTTCTTTTGAGGATCAGCTGCGTTTCTAATTCACTCAGTGTGGCTCCGGCACTGCGTGCAGGGGCCTGGAGAGAATTTGGTAGAGCTTACACTCCCCACAAGTCGGGGTTCGGGGACACCCAAGGGTCCTTGAGGATGTTTATCAGGTTCTCCAGAAACATAGAAATACGCTTTATTTTTTAGAAGTATTTATTTTATCCAATAATGCGCAGAAATTAGCCAATAATAGGGTGCAAAATAGTGTAAGAGAAACTATGCAACTCTCCTGGTCATGCTATTATCTACTACCTCTGTTTGATCTAAGTATTTACATTGATTTAACGTCTAAAATCTTGTCAGTTTTAAGGACACATATGGCAACATTAAATTAACTTTGAATCTGTAGTCAAATGAGGTATAAGCCAGAATGTTGCTATTACAGGAAAATTGGTAATTGCAGACAAAATAGAAGGACGCCAGATGTCTGAAGAATTAATATAGAAATATGATCAAAGTCCGGCTGCTGATTCAGATTGTGTTGAGGGTCGTGAACATTACTTTTTAAAATGAATGACAAAAATATGGATTTTTCCAAATACGCTAGTCTGAAATCTTGTTATTAGAATAGCCTAATCGTTATTATTAATAGTAATTTAAATAACAAATTTGTCAACAGATATTTTTGTACAATCATCAACACGAAGAATTAAAAAAGTTGGATTAGTTCTCTGATTTTTAAATGTGTATATAGAATTCAAAAGTAGTTATTTCATTTTCGTACAGCCTTTTTACTCTCTTCCACATATCACTTCTTTGAGCCGAACTTTAGTAGGTCTATTCCACAAAAGCCAAAGTAAATTTTTGTAAAGTGTTTGATTGTTAATACTTCAAATCAGGACTATTTCTAGCAACTAAATACGTTTCGATGGGCCTTAAAAATATTCAAACGAGTATTACCAACCTCCTATTGAAAATGGCATATAATATAACCTTATTGAAAATAATTTCAATTACTGCCAAACTTTTGTTCAAATAAAATCATAGTAATTTATCAAAATAAAATAATTCGGGTTAGACAGATGAACTACATAAAGTTTCTTTAGACGTTTTTCCCCCCCAGAAATATAAAAAGAGAATCTTTGACCCCACTCACATCCAGCTTGTCCTGACAAACACAAACAGGCCCCTGAGCAACAACCCATGCTTAACTATTTATACCGAAACAACTCCTCTGTGAACAAAATGAGGGTGTCTGCAGGGACCACAGTAACGTCGTCTCTGTCCTGAACGTAAGAAAACAACAGAATACAACCCAATAACAATATAAAACAGACGTTTACAAGAGCTGAAATGAATAAAACAGACGACGCCTAAATAACTTACTCTTCTTTTCCATGTTTGTTGTTGCTGGTGTGAGCAGCCTGTACTGCAGCCTCAGCAGGTCTCCACAGCTCCAACAGAGCAGCTCCTGCAGGTGGATCCCAGGTAAAGGTGCACTTGCCTCATTAATCATGGTTCTTTCAGCGTTTTTTTGCCCTTTTATGGTAGAGTGGACTCGCATCCTGCACACCAGGAATTAAAACATCAGTAGAATCAGGAAATCCCTTATAACTTGAATATGGGACAAAGGCTAACTTGAAGAAAGCCAGTAAAGCTTTTACATGTACACAGTTGTATGTTACTGTGAGATTGTAACGGACTGTATGTCATGCAGAGCTGCAAGTTTTCATTATTTATTTTGTCATCAGGTGGGGATGATGACACCTCCATGTAACTTTGGGTAACTGAGGTGTTGACAGGGCCAGTGGGGCCCCATCCTTGTCGATAGCCTAACCTCGATGTTTTTAATCGATAGAATTTATTTTTTGTCCCCTCAATAAGCCGAGAGCTCGATAAGGTTCTCATCACAAATGAGGCTGACGTCCGCGCTCTCATCCCCTCCATGGATAAACATGCCTTTATTATGCCAATAACTCGTTACCCCAGGGACGGGAGCGAGCACGGCCGCATACATTGAGAGATTTGTGGTGCGTAAAACGGCACGTGCAGCCTCTCAAACGGTGGGAACATAGACAGGGCTTCCCTTTCCTGTCCACAAATCTTAAAGTAGAGTACTTATGGGTGGATTTAGCTAAAAACTCAATTCTCTCTCTTTCATAGATGATTCCTCTCAGCAATGACACGAAGGAAAAGTTTTTAGAGGTAAACGCACTTTAATACACTTGACCCGTAAACGTCTCTCTGGACAAAACATTTTGTATGTGCTTGATTAAATATCTTACAGACAGCTAAAAGCCACACATGAGCGGCTCCCCAACTGATAAAACTCAGCGCCCCGCCAATAATACATGAAAGCATTACGCATCATGCAAATCGTACACAATGAACATTCAGACAGTCGCGACACACAGACACATAGGCCTGAAACACAGAGGTGACAGTGATTAAGGAGGTACTATAACAATGCACTCTATAACGGTTACTAAACGAGGTCTTCTCGTTGATAGTGTGATGCCTAATTGGCGACATCCAGTGCAATCAGCGTGGCCGTGACGCACAACTTTGGCACATTTGAGGTATTTGTTTGTGGGTGCAGCTTTTGTGACTTGACATTGGCACATTCGGCAGCACTGGTCAGGAGCAGGTGTAAGGAAGGTACTGTATATTTCCTACGCCATCATAGTCGTGGCATTGTCTAGCGTCAGATAAAAAAACCAAAACAAACAATAAACATATGTTGAACCATGGCCTATACTTGTTTGGACAGCTATGCTATCTTTCTTCCGAACACAATACACAATATAAAACAAATCTATAACCCAAAAATCATATATTATCCAAAGTCTCAAATAGTGCATTAACTCATCCTAAATGTCCACACATGTTGGATCCCCATTAACCAGGACTTTGACTTTGATACACTGGATATTATCTTTGGTATATACAGGCCACCTGTGGCCCAAAGAGGTAAAGAGGCAGTTGTTTCTTAATTGGAGGAGTAAGGATCAGCCCCCGTGGAAGACACCATGGAGGATGAAGGTGATGGAGTAGAGGGGGCTGAGATAGACTTTTCTGATGCTGCATCGTCCATTTTCTCTTGAACACTCTCTCCCGGGTCGGAGGATGGAGCTTTGGCCGGCAGCAGCCCTTCCTTCTCCCGCTTCTTCTGCTTCATCCTCCGGTTCTGGAACCAGATTTTCACCTGAGTCTCATTCAGCTGGAGCGCGGCCGCAATCTCTACGCGCCGCGCCCGGGTCAGGTACTTGTTAAAGTGGAACTCCTTCTCCAGCTCCGTCAGCTGCTTGGTGGTGAAGTTGGTCCGGACCGTGTTCGGCTGACCCCCATAACCGTACTCCCCAGACCTTCCTGCAAACAGAGAAACAACTCACGGTGAACTTGCAGAAAGGAGATATCGTAATTACTCCTTGATCACAATACACATGAGTTTTTAGGTGTTTGTGGCTGGAAGCAACTTTTACGCAGCAAACTGCAACTTTTACGCATCTGTCTATTGATGCCAGCTAGTTGGAAACACAATGTCATTCAGGTCAGAAAAGACACCAAAAGTTAGCCTGTATAACGTTAATATGAGTGTGAAATACACTCAGGTCAACGTCAACATCTGTCAACACTGTCCAACAGCACTGTCCATTTAATAAGCCTACATTGTTTACAGACATTAAAATGTATGCCACACGCATAGGTTCCCCCTCCTTTACCCTCATAAACACATCACTTGGCACCCACCTGTCTTTGGTGGGTTCCTCTTGACTTTCATCCAGTCGAAAGTTTGTGCAGAAGAGGCGCCCTCAGATAGAGGTGAACAGCATGCCTCCAGGTGAGCTGCGTGCAGTGGTGACAGCGGGTTTGAGCACCCAGGAAAGGGGGTTGCTTGCTCATGCCCGCCGCCATAGGCTGCATGGGCATACTGCAGCTGGCCCAGGGGGGCGGCACTGTAACCTTGGCGATGCTGAGGGACCATGGAGGAGGAAATGTTACCCGAGTACATCAGTGGGCCGCATTGAGGGAATCCCGCTGTGGAGTCTACTTCCTGGTTGAGCGCGTAATGGTTGTAACTAGTACAGAAACTTTGGGGTCCATAGCTGGAGCCACAGGCCGGGTGGGCCCCATAGGCGAGACCCAGAGAGCTTGCAGTAGACTGGTATGACCCCGGCTGGTGAGGGATACCGTCAGGGGAAGCCCTGCTCGCCATGAAACGGTCATCCGCCCCGCAGTTGTTGACAGAAACCGCGCAGGACTGAAAAGTTGTAATCCCGTGGTCCGAGTGAAAAGCCCTGACAGAGCATGAGCCACCTTCACCGCTCATCACCGAGTAGTCTAAAAAGCTGCTCATTGTAGCATTGTTCTACCAGGACCGAGGGACCGTCCGTTATACAGACACCCCCTGATCTCTTCCTCTCTCCCCTCTTACCCTGAGTGACCGTGTCAACCTTTACCTATACTCTGTCCTAATCAGAGCAGGGAGGGGGGCGAACGGGCCGATATCAATGAACGGGTGTTGTCACGTGGGCCCGGGTCAGCCAGTGAGATACTTGTCCTTATCCCCTTAGCCGGTGACAGATTGGTGTTTGAGTGGCTATTTAAATTCCAGGCGCTCGTCGATCAAGGTGACGCGCGTCGCCACTAATGTATTAGCCGAGCAAACAATGAGCTGGGAGGCAGACGGCGGTGGACAGCTCCGGGGTCGCATGAAGACCGGGGAACGGCAAACACGGCATCTTCTAACCCCTGCTGTGTGCTCTCCAGTCCGGGGAAAGATTAACGCTTCACCCTGTGTATCCTCTCCATGACAACGACTTACAACTCTGACCTCAGGTACAGTATTTTTGGAAAGGAGAGAGGAATAGTTGTGTGTGCGTGCACGTATAGCCCAGTTGTGCATGTGCCTTCCTTGAGTGTCTGTTTTCGTTCGCGCTTAACAAGCACGGTGCCATACGTATAATAGTGTCATTGCTGGAGAGAGGGGCAGCAGTCATTCTCTCCTGGATGGATGGCTTAGAGTGTGTGTGCCACTGCCACAGGCTATCTGTAGGCTATCAGTGTCCCATTCCAATGCGAAGTGTTTCACGCTTTAACACTGCAAGAGATTTGCTCAGCAAATATTGTCACAGTGTGACAGTGAGGGAGAAGGTTTCACACGCCTGACACAGAGAAAATACACTTCACTTCAGTCAAAGAGAGTTTTTCTTTAACTTTGTTTCCTCGTCAAGGTCGCATTAGACATGTTTGGCTGCTTTTGTGCCTATTTGCTGTGAGGTCACAGGTGATGTAATGACAAGACAACACATTAGACATAAAGATGATGTGGTATTCATTTTTTCTCTCCTAGGGTCATGGGGGCTGCTATCTACTCCGATTTCACTCCCACATGTATTCATTAAGCATGTATAGTGATCAAATGATGGTGATAATGCGAGGCCCGTCGTGGAGCTAATGCGCCCACATAGCCTGAGGTGCGAGTGTGGGCTGATTATCCTAAGTTCATCAAATAAAGCTGTTGGAGAAATTAATGGTTGCGAAAAGCACCGCTACAAAGGCAGAGCAGGGGGGTACTGTGTGTGTGTGTGTGTGTGTGTGTGTGTGTGTGTGTGTGTGTGTGTGTGTGTGTGTGTGTGTGTGTGTGTGTGTGTGTGTGTGTGTGTGTGTGAGAGAGAGAGAGAGAGAGAGAGCAAGAGAGAGAGTGAGAGAGAGCTGCAAGTAGCGATTGCAGAGTGCGTGGCCAACCTCTCACTGAGGAAGGAAAAGAAATAGGAAGGGAGGAGAGAGACAGAGGGGGAAGGACGGAGGAAGGGAGGGAGGGAGGAAGCGATGGTCCGATGGAGAGACGGGCGCCCCCGCTGGCCAAATGCAGTATAACACCCAAAATGCTTTCACTGTTTATAAATATGGCATGACATTATTCCTAACAATCATTCATCAGACTTGACACTTAGATAGACAGCTCAATTGACAGACTGCGTTATGTTTCATTTACTTTTTTGAGATATGATCAAATATAAACACCTGAAAAAATAGACACTGTTGTAAACTTGTGCCTAATGACTGTCAAATATGTGATAGCCTATATTCTTATTAAGTTGCACCCTTATAAGCTTTAAAATGTTTTTGTTTTAAGTGTTGAAAGAGGGGAGGTGATGCAAACTTCTCACCAGTGAAAAAAGCGCAGTGGGGTCAATACCCCCTACCCCTACCCCTCCTCTCTACTTTCTCTCTTCCCAGCTGCCTCTGCAACAGAGTGAGTGGGCGCAGTTGATCCTCGCCTGCTTGCCTCCCTGCCTGTATGTGGAACCTTAGCCAGGCCTCGGAGCTTTCTTGGCTCTTTGTGTGAACACATGTGCGCAAGAAAAGGCGCGCTGTCTCGGAATGATTTGGTTATACTGGACCTGTGGTTAGTCACTGGTCGATGGAGTGTAGGAGTGTAGTAGGATCCCCCCAGCTAACCCCCATGACCAGCACTACTTTACTATACCCCCCCCCCCCCCCCCCCCCCAACACACGCACTCCAGTTGCCCAGTAGGATAATATTCAGCCAGTCAATGCTCTCCTTATGGCTTCCAGATTATTCGATAAACCGCCGCTGACTGAACACACGATTTTATGAATTTTCGCAGGTGTAGATGAGTTTCTGCATCGATCCTTGCAGGCCGGGGTCGCAACCAGTGGTTGTTTGCTGTTCTCACACACAAAGCCGTTAAAGTGGCCCTATTGAGTCAAGCTGTGCATGAGCTAATAACTGATTCCCATAAGTCAACTCAAGTGCAATACAATAGAGCAAGGCCATTCATAATCCCTATATTGAACCCCAAGACTTTCTATATCAGTGCAGCACTAACTGCTGCTCCAATAACGCTGTAAAAGCTCCCCAAAACATACAAACTGTCTCTAAAGTAAACCAAATATTGCACAATGAGCCTCTCTCTGCAGTTAAGGGGTTATTTTTAGTAAATATATGTTGTATAAATCTCATTTAGTCTAGAAGTAGTCTGTTTTGAGTTTGGGCTACTTTTAACACGCGGGGAAGAGTGCAGCCTCATAATCTGAGCAGGCTGCTACTGCTGCCGCTGTCGCCGAGCCAGAGCCGTGTTTAAACAAGCTATAAAAATGAATTATTACCAAACGCATGCAGGGACTCAGCCCCTTTTCAGCTCAGGAATTGGGGAGTCCCGTATGAAAATGTAAGTGGGGTTTTATTTGTGCACATTACGCCACAATTGGTCTCCTTAATGTCCATCTCATTCATGCCACGGAGTGATTTATGAGCTCCTGAAGGCAAACATGGCTCGGCTATTTGCCTGCAACATGCACACAATGTTAAGAGCCCTGTCATGCTAAGATCCGGGCTGGAGTTATTTGCTTTTCTCTACAAAGTATGAAGTTTGAAAGTGAAAAAACATAAATATTCAATATTAGTGTTTTTTGTTAGCAGCATGAAATAGTGCTAATAGTGGTTTTGTGCAACTACAACTAATTCAAAAGTAATTTCAGCAAAAACAAGTTTTGGCATCAATAATTTGTGAATTAACTGCTAATTTACAGACATTTAAAAGTCAATTTTACACTAAAAAAGACCAAAGAGCAAAGTTTTAAATAAACAAAGATAACTGGTTTGGCATTCATTTGATAAAAAATATACAAAAGAATAAAAAAACAAAAACTAGACTATTATCTTAAATGAATCCGGATCATCCTGAAATTAAATAATATAATAAAAGTAAAATGCAAACCTCTGTGTGCATTCACACTTCAGCGCGCAGTGGACTGTTTATACTGATTGCCAACCTGTTGTTAAATTTGCATAATGTATCTATCTTTCTATGCCCTACTTCTTTTATTTTGCATATTTTTCTACATGAATAATTCAAGGAATAAAAGAAAAAGAGAAAAAAATCGGCCAGGAGGTAGAATAAGAAATGACTCCAAACACCAGAAAAAAAAGATTGTAGCAAGTTAATTGTATTCTAACAAAAATATCCAAGACATTGGAAGCTATACAAAAATAAAAACGACCAAGTTCCATAGGCCTAATATTGTATAATTATTCACATACACTCATAATTCCCATTCCAATAGATCAATTTGTTATGGTAATTACAAGCCACGTTTAGCTACTTCAGTGATTTAATTTCATCCTTACCTTGAATTAATCTTCAAGTCAAATATCAACAGAATAAATGTGCCGAATATACAAATAACATCAGAGTTAATAACATCGTAGCCTGATATTTATTGTCCCGAAAAAAGAAGAAGAAAGAAGTTATTGTGATTGATTTCAATTAATAGTTCAGATGCTGCAGGTCGATTGTAGTTAGAGACTCCGAGAAAAAATAGAAACTGTCCGTAGAAATGTCCACGGGGCTGTCCAGGGACTCTGACAAGCTCGGCGAGGCTGCATCGGAGAGCTGTAGGCAGGAATCCGAAGAGAAAGGTTGAAAATCATGTATAGAAACATCCAGGGCCGGGGGACTGTCGCCATTGTCCGGGCCAGATGCCGAGCCGGGGCCCATTGTTGACATGCAGCCCGGAACAGTGGGTGACGGGTTGGGAAAATGTTTCAGATTTTTGTCATTGCTGTTCAGTGGCGCAGCAGAAAAGCTCATGGTATCACCATTGTGGAGCTGTTGCGTGGAGCTGAGAGAGTTATTCTGAAAGGAGCAGGTATCTCTCTCCAGCAGGGCCCCGCTTCGCTCGTACAGGGGGGCCTCGTCCTCGTCGTCGCTCTGGATGCCGTCCTCTACACCCGGCCCTTTCCCTTCCCCGTTACGGTTCTCCTTGCTCTGAGTCTGTCGCTTGTGCTTCATGCGCCGGTTTTGAAACCAGACTTTGACCTGCCTCTCAGTCAGATCCAGCAGGGCCGCTATTTCCACCCTCCTCGGCCGGCACAGATACTTGTTGAAGTGGAACTCCTTCTCCAGCTCCAGCAGCTGTGTGTTGGTGTACGCTGTCCTCAGCCGACGGGAGCCCCCTCCTCCTCCTCCGCTCTCCACAATCTCAGGCGAGTCTGGAAAATAAGCAGCACGGTAGCGTGGGATTAAAACGCAGGACACAACAGTTACATAACCCCGCTGCCCATAAATCTAACATTATGGCTATCACAAACCACCAGAGAGTGGCTCACAACACGCTGCAGCAAAATGGCCGCTGGAGCTAATGACTCAGGGTTATAGCCTACATAACAGCTTTTACGCAAAGATTATAATTGCAGGAAGAAACTCGTTAGATTGTTTTTATACATAAAATAGCGTCCAGCATGAAGCAAAGACAGTGCACTATAAAAGCAGTGAGGTCCAAGCTGGTGTGGGATACTAATGAATGCTCCAGCTGCCCTCCTCGGCAACGGCACTCCATCACTCTTCATTACTGTCACACATCAAAACTCTGCTTCGGTAGGGGAATAAATCATCTCACATCACCAAACTTTACCAAAACTTTTTTTTTTCTTTCCTCAGACACAATCACAACACTGCAATATCCATAAATCAAAAATAAAACGCCTCTATAGACTTTTTTTAAGGGGGGAGGCCTGAGCTTGAATTTAGCAACAGATAGTAAACAGGTTTTTGTAGTAAATGCTGGTGTTTTGAAATCACCCACCTTTTGGGGAGAAGCATACAGGTCCATTGGAAATAGTAGTAGCTGTGGAGGTTGGCAGGTGGTTTCTTTTGGAGGCTTTCTTCTCCCGCATCCAGGGGTACTCCGGGGGTAAGGAGGCTGTGGGCAGCGGGCTGCATCCGTCGGGGCTGTGTCTGGGCCGGCCGTGCCGCGGATGGCTGCCCGGATTGAGGCTGGGAATGGTCTGCTCAAAGGGAGGAGGAATCAGTGTCGGGCGTGAAAGCGTCGAGCTCTTGATTGATGAACTTTGAAATGAATCAGCGACAGGGGGGAAAGATGTCAGGCACTCAGCAAGCGACGGCTGACTATTGATAAAACCGCTCTCTCGTTCGAATTCGTAATTCATCTCCGCTCCCTGAGAGCCGAGGAAAGTTTGCACGCGTATTTTTATAAACGTTGCGGCTCAGTGAAGACGAGAAAGAAAAAATCATTAAAAAAAATCTCCTGGTGGTGTTTTTTCTATTTCACTGATTACGGCCGTATGGGGACCGAGCTACTATTAAACTATTGAATTCATGGAGACAAGGTTGAAATTGGACCGAACTGCCTGTCACATGATTACCTCTGCCCAATGACAATTTGGGGTTTAATCAAAAGAAGCCACTGTCTGCCTGATTGATCCAAAAACTCAGATGAAGAACGCCTCGCTCAGCTGGGGGACGACTGTTTTTATTTACATCTTTGTCCGCTCAGTTTATCCTCCTCTCGCCCCTCCAGTCCAGTCCACTAAGCTACAAAATGTGTTTTTTAAGAATGGCTGACGCTCACTATTACAGGGGAAGGAGCCCAGCCTAGGGTGCGCGGATTCGTGCACTCCTCTTTCTCGTATTGTTTGAGGATGTCAGTCGAGAACGCCCCCACTACATACACACAGACACACAGACACACACACACATTTCACGCCAGTAGCTATTCATATAGAGTCAGAGTTGGAGAAGAAAAAAAAACATACACATCCCAAAAACTGATATTGAGACTTCTCGACAGAAACCAACCCCAACAATCCAGCCTGTTCAGTGAGTGTGGACCTCAGAGTAGATGTGATTCTACAGTGATGTATACTAATGAAATATGCAGTGCATCCACGAGCATGTGTTGCAATAAAAAGCCCATCTATTAAGTTAATACTGACAAATATGACACGTTCAGACCATCTTATCCCATATCAGCAGTTTAACATGTACACTTATAGCCCAGAAACGTGTAAACAGACACACACACACACAAACACACACACACACACACACACACACACACACACACACACACACACACACACACACACACACACACACACACACACACACACACACACACACACACACAGGCATACATGCATGCACACTTAGAAGCTGTACTGTGTTATTATATTTATGCAGATCTTAGATGTAATACTAAAGCATTAAGATCAGCCTGCATGTACTTAATGTTTATTTTTTGCATAAGGTCGATTTTTATAATGAGGTCACGCGTCCCATATGCTTGCACATATGCACAAATACATTGCGTTCTTTCTTTCGTTATTAATGGTTAATGGTCAACATTTTTCGATAACCAAAAGCCACTATAATGAGCACCTTTACTTAAATAGTATCCTAAAATTTAGAATGGTTTCATTTTTCATGTTGGGGTTGGGAAGCCACAAGGCTAAACCTGGGTTAACTTGGAGGACAGTGGCTAGAAATGCTAAGAGAGTCTCCTGCTGTGATTCCAACATTAATTCTACCTGAAATTTTAATGGAGTGAAAACCACCACGGTTACAATCGACCATTCACAACGAATCCATCTGCAACTATTATGCAGGCTATATGGAAATGTTTCTGAAGATCTCTTTCCCCGCAGTGTTTGGTTTTATAGCCCATTCCAGTATAATCTGAAAGCCACATTTGGGATGTTTTTCGTCAAACAGTTAATGTTGTATTCTCATTCATTCATTCCAAAAATATGGCTTGGTGTGTAAGAGAGGGGAAGAAGAGAAGTGGTAGGCCTCTCTCAGTTTGTTGCTTATATACCAAACAAAGAGTCCTGGAAGCCTGTGCGCGATCAATCTTACTCGCCAAAAGGTCTGACAGCTCGGTGCCCTCACAACACATTTAAGGCTTCTAACTCTCCCCCGGATCAAATGCAGCCAGGAAGCGGCCAGAAACACTGGTCACTCAGATTAGAACCAGTTTCTGCTCGCAGTTATAGCCAGGCTGTCGCTGGAGGGATGTTTAAAAAGATAAATAAGAATCCAACTACACATGATGCGACCATTTCCTTTTTGAGGAGGGGGTAACTCGCCAACGGTGAGTAGGGCGAAGCTGCTTCTCCCACCTGGCTTTTATTCTCTTTAAATGAGAAGGCGATTTTACACAAGGACATGCACCTTATATGTCGTTTTTGGTAAGACATGCAGGTTTGTGAGCAGGGCAGACTTGTGTGGTGAAGGACAGAGTTGCTAGGGAAGGAGATGGATGGGTCTTTTGGAATTACGCACAGTCTTTGTGTGCAAGGAAAGGAGTGGGTGGCGGCATTTAGTGGACCCCAAGCCTGTCCTACACACTTGTCTTTACAGCAGGATTGATTTAGGACCATTTTCCCACGGATAGAAATGCAATGAAAGAAATACAAATCTCCTGTTTAAGTTAAAACGTTATTTATGTGCTACCTGTGTATGGCGCGTATGGGTCAAATCAGTATCTTGCTGTGTATGCGCGTACATGTGTGCTCGTGTGTGTATGTCTGTGTTGGATGCAGATATACTGAGTACATCAGCTTTTTTTTTTTTTTTGCTCTGACACACCATGGTGCAATTGTTCTAGGTTTCCCTGCTAACCATATGTCAGGGCTACTAATGTTCATGCTGTTGTATCAATCAGATTGGGATTGAAAATGATTTCTTGGTGCAAAAATCAGAGAAACAATTCTTCTACAGTTGCACAAAGACGTAAAGAGTAAACATGTTACAATAGGCGGGTTTTCATAATTTGATGAGAAAGGTACAAAACTCGTTAAGCATCCAAATATTTCTGCTTTTTTTTCTCCCTAGAAAAACGAATCAGAAAATTACAAAACATTTGAGCTCCATGTGTATTATATTGTGGACATTCAGCAATGCTTGTAAATTATTATAGAAAAAAACAAAAACAAACATCAAATTGTTCTTCTAAAATTGAAGATATTTTCTGAGCAGCCCCTTCATTTAAGCAACACACACACACACACACACACACATTTCAGCTTTCCAGTGATAATTTCCTTCTCTGTAACCAGCATCATAACCGAGGCATTTCGCGTTGGACCGGCTCTACAACTGGCTGTCTGCAAAATCTGCACAATAATGAGACAAATAAGCCCCGTTATGACTCCAGTTCAGCCTGTATCCTCTCTGACCGCATTTGACTGACTGAACATATCAGGGAATTATTTTTCCAAACGATTTCTCATTTAGCTTGTTGTCTTCTTACAGAATCTCCAGGAGGGCCCCGGTGACATTTTTATTATTATGGATGTGCCCACGCAGATGAGAGGAGCGGAGAGGGCCACCCGAGAGTTTTCTTCACGTCGAATCAAGAGGAGGGGAAGGAAATCATGTAGCCTTTATTCAATATTTGACATTATCTGCAGCCATTTCCTCTATTGTTATTGAAGTGATTTAAGCCCAATGGTTCCACATTTTTTCATATGTAAAAATAATTAACAAATATATAGATTCACCAATTAAAAGCATGAGTTCTTATTTAAATGGTAGCATTTTATTAGTATATGCTGCTAATTGTCTACAAATGTGTATTTTTGCTTTTTTTTAAATTATCGTCTCCTCAATTCTATACTGTCATGAAATAAATAGCAACAATAATACTGTATAACTGCAACCCTAGAAATATATATATTTTTATTTTAAGAAACTGCTTTCGTTTTAATTTTGTCATCATGTGAAATGCTTCTGAGATGCATCTGAATTCAAATGGAAGGATATGCTTTAAATATATTTCAATTCTTTTATTTATTTCTTCAAACTGGAGCAGCATGGAATGTATGACATCGAAAAAAAATGAGGATGTCTGTTTCTCTTTTTTTTTCTTCAATAAAGAAACTGCTAACGTGTGTCCTTCGTTCCACCCTTATTGCATGACTGATTGATTTTTACATTCACTGAGAAATAAAAACACCTCCTCAAAGAAGAAGAAGAAGAAGAAGAAGGGAAAAAATGGAAACAGAGCCGAAAATAGCAACATGGTGCAATTCTGCTGCTGCTGCTGAGGAGCTTCTTGCAGACTACATGTAAGGGCTGGAGGGAAATGAGACGCTAATATTCACCAACATTCTCCCCACACAAAGATCACAGGGGTGTCAAATAATACTAAAGGACTTTTTCTTTTCTTTTTTTTTACACCGAACATAATAAATAACATTAAGGGAGGTTGTGTGTAAGCTCATGACCCTTGTTTGGAACATGTATTTCTCTCCTAATCCCAACTCGTGGCTCTGAAGGATCCTCTCACAAGTGCAACAAAATGCAAAAACACAATTCTTCAACTGCGGATAAATAAAATACGGACAAATTCACATTAACAATGAATAACATATGTTCATAATACCCTGTTTGAGTTTCGATTTTAAAACAAGATTTAAAGAAAAAGAAGAAAAAAAAGATTAAATAGGCCTGTGCATATACTGTGCCCCCCTCCCTCCCGCTCTAGACGTCCTACAGCCCAGATAAAGGTCTATTTGAGACAATGACACGAGCAAATAGAGAAACAATTCAAGCAAGTCGTGATTATTTATCCTACGCTACTTCACACATCAAACTATAGAAAACATAAACAAAAGCAGAGAGAAGGTGGGAGCCATGAGGAGGCGCAGAAACAAAGCAGTAATGTGTCTGGAGGTGGATAAGACAATGGGCGGAGTGATCCGGGGGTAGCGCCATAGCTACAGATGCGTCAGTTTGGGCGCTTCCTGGATTCTTCCCTGAGTATAGTGCGACGTTAGGTCTGTGTACGTCGGTGTTGGATCACACACTCCGTGATGCTGACTGTTGCCCATTGTGATTGCTCCATTGTAGTCCATGTTTGCGGACGGCGGGTGCGGGAGGTGGGTTAGACCGAAAACGGAGGCCCCAGAATTAGGCATTGAGTCGATGTAACCTCCGCCAACATAAACGGGGCTGCCCTGCATGTGCGTCCCGTAGTTGCCATTGCCTTGGAGAGGATGTGCGTCATACTCGGGCGTGGCCGAGTCGGTCCCAGGATACCTCTTCTGGGAGGGCGGGCAGTTGTTGAGCGAGCTGTTTAAAGGAGGGGGGTATGACGTGGCCATACCGTATGCATTTTGATGAGGTTTATTGTAAGACGTTGGCGACTGGGATTCATAAGGTACACTGTTTACAAGAGAATGCATAGAGTTGAGGTATCCTCCACCGCCACCGGAGGCCGGACCAACAGGACTCCGAGGGGACTGTCCACCAGGAGAAGGCATCATTCCGACGCCTTTTTGATCCTTCTTGTATTTCATCCTACGGTTCTGGAACCAGATTTTGATCTGTCTCTCGGTGAGGTTGAGCAGGTTGGCCATCTCCACCCTCCGGGGTCTGCAGAGGTACCGGTTAAAGTGGAACTCCTTCTCCAGCTCCACTAGCTGGGCGCTGGTGTAAGCTGTCCGAGCCCTCTTCGATGCTGCTGACCCCGGAGGACTCTTGTCTCCGGGACAACTCTCCACTGTCAGGGAGGAGGAGAGGAGGGTGTCAATCAGTAATCCATTATTACAGGGATGGAGAGAGAGAGAGAGAGAGAGAGAGAGAGAGAGAGAGAGAGAGAGAGAGAGAGGGAGAGAGAGAGAGGGAGAGAGAGAGAGAGAGAGAGAGAGAGAGAGAGAGAGAGAGAGAGAGAGAGAGAGAGAGAGAGAGAGAGAGAGAGAGAGAGAGCAAAAAAAAACAGCTGATTAGAAAACTCTCCAACATCAGGAGGGGGTTGGGTGGAAGGTTGGATAATGAGAACAGTTTACTAGATATATATGCCCTGTACTTAATATGCCCCACTACTTAAATAGAGGAAATAAGAGTTTTATCAGCACCCCCCACCACCCCCAAACCACCACCACCAACCCTCTCTCCCTTCCTCCCTCACTACGCATGCGTGTGCATGTGCGCGCCATGGTGCAAACATCTTAACAGTTTAATCAATCTGCTCCCTATTGCAAAGCACATGGGTTATCATCAGGGTTCTAAAAGACAATTAACGATCAATGGATAGAAAATGCGTCTCTGTGCACGTTACACTAACTGCAGAGCAAAAGGTATAACTGGAGGATAGTAGGTCAATATCTGATATGGAAGCAGGTAAGCTCAGATATGCTACTAAAACATTTGACCCTCATCTTCCCCCGTAGTCATACGGTAGCACACGCGTAATGCAAACATAAGCATTATGTATTCCTCAGGGTGTATAAAACAGCTCACCTTGCCCTTACTGATAAGTCTCCCCTTCTAAGAGGTTGGTGCTTGGCTGAAGAATAGCAAGGTGTACTACTGCTGTGGCAGGCGGCCAACACTTAATAAATTTCACTACCTGTCGCCCAGACCTGGAGCAAAAGGAATGCAGCATGACATAACCCGACCCATTAGGTTATTACAGAGATGAAAGAGAAGTTAACACGAGGACTAGGAGGGATATCCACTTATTCAGGTCAATCACTTGTAAAAAACGATGATAATCCATTAATTAATTTTCAAAGAAAGGCTAGTTTGCTTGATTCATAAATGAGACGCATTTGGGATTCGTGCGTAAAAGGCTTGCTGCATATCTTAAGCATAGAGTGACCATGATAAAAATGATTAAGGTATAGCGTGCGTGCGTAAAACGTGCGTAAAAGGCTTCCCATACATGTTAGCACTTCAACGTGTTGTTAAAAATTAATGACACCTTCCCTACATAAATCACAATGAAGGGTTTTATACTGCGTTGGATTACTTGCTGCTGCAAGTCTTTCTGTAGAAGAGTAACTATGATTTAATTCTTAAATTACCCACATATTTCAAAATGTGGAGGCCGCAGAAAGATGAGAGTCAGATTGGCTCTGTGAAACTCCAAACTACCACCAACCACTCTGACCCACCAAGTTTCCCTATAATCAAATCAGGATCTGGTTTACGTACGTGCGTAAAATGGGGCGTAAAATGCTTTCCATAAAGGTGAGCACCTTAACATGCTGTTAAAAAATAATTGAAAACACCTTCCTAAACATAAATCACGCTAAAAGGCATCATGTTACTTTTCATTTTCAACTCTTACTGTAGAACATAGTTCATGACTTAATTAGAAGATTATCTACATATTTCACAAAATAAGAAGGCCATGGGAAGATGAGCATCTCTGGATTTCTAGGTTGGCCCTGTGTAAATAAACACCCCCAAACATAAACCCCCCAAAGTGACCCACCAAGTTTCCCTCTAATCAAAACATCAGGACAAACTGAAACAACTGTTGTGCGTGTTTGTTTGTTGTCTCTCTGGGAACATTATGTGATCAGTGGACATGCCTGTTTACAGTAGGAAGAGGTCACATGCAGGCCACAGGGACAACAAATGGTGGAGGCTATAGTCGCAATGTTAAGGCAAATGACTTTATGTTATAGTACAGTCTTCAAGTCTATAACATTTGGCCCAAAATTTGACCCAAGACTTTTGGAGAATTTTATAGATTTTCTTCATCCCTTCACATATACGATGTGCCCACAATAAAAGCAATGCTTGTGCATACTGACTGTGTAATTGAGGCGTTGAATGCACGCTGTGTTCATTTTTGAGTTTTCATACTTCCTGAAAGATCCCATAGAGGGAACAAACTATATGAATATACCACAAACCACTGAAGTATAAATACAGAGTAAAATTTACACTTATGTGACCATGGCACACATGGTTAGTAAAACCACTGTTGCGGTTAGCCCCCTCCTCGTCCTCATTCCTCAACCATCCCCTATATTGTATGTCCACCCTCAACAAAACTTATGTAACGTTCTTTTGGTTGGTTATCAGGTTGTGCAGGTTGTGTGTATGTCAGCAGCAGCAGTGTTTAGGTTGTACCTGAACTGGAGCTACTGGTTGGTTTCTGCTTGGTGTTCTGACGGCTTTCCTTCATCCAGGGGAAGATCTGTTTACCGTGAGTAGAGGAGGTCGGGGAGCCGTTCTTGGCGCTGGGTTGGTTGGACCCGTTGCTTGTATTTTGGCTGATAGCACCAGGGGATTGTGAGGGAGGGGGTGGGCCTGACACCGGCACCTGCGGTTGATTGCTTTCGGGATGAACCTTGGACTGCGCCGCCTGAATGGCTGTGGTCCTGTCGCAGGTCTCCGCAATCTCCCCCGGCTTCTGCAGAGCCACGGAGCCGTCAGGAGACTGCAGGGAACAGGCAGGTCGATGGTACTCACTTTCCACATGAGAGGCCCGGGGATATTGGACCTGATTGGCATCATAACTGAAGCCATTTGCGCTTTGATATGGGTAGCCACTGTAAATTGCGGAGCTGTCGTAGTAGGTTGCCTTTTGCATCTCGCCGTTTCCCAATATTTATTTCAGAAACTGACAGGGTCTTGACACCCTTGTAGAATAACATTGGCACCCCGTGGTCACGTGACGCCTCTCCGCCAATGGCCTCCTCGGGTGAACCTAGGGTTACAAGAAGCACTGTGAGGAGAAGAAATGGTGGCGATCCATCTTACTTTTCAATACAGGCCTGACACTGGAGACTATGAAGGCAAGATAGGGCCAACAGTTCTGTAGACTATTACCGTTTACCTTATGGCTTACACAGGGCACAAAGGCACACACTAACCTTGTATTACCATCTGTGCCAAACAACATTAAAACAAAAACCCTTTCAAAAGCATTTCAGATGGCCAAACCAATTTTGGGACCTAACAAGAAACTGCATGACATTTTAAGGCTTGAGCCTATTAACCATGAAACTGAATATAAAGTTAGGGTACACCTTAAAGAGAGGTTAAACTGGTGCTGTAGAAATAACTTATTAGCGGGTTACCACACTGGAAAATAATATTTCTGTTACAATGTTATTCTACCAACAGAGCTGTCAACAGTATATCTTATTTCTCGTGTAGCGAGTGAAAACATTCCGTGTGGCCCACAAGCTTTTAACTATTTTTAGTGTTTGTTTTTCACTGTTAGTAATATATATACGTGCTGTGCTTCCCCGGCCTCTTGGTGCAAAGCATAAACAACCGCATTCTCTTCTACTTTTTTCTTTGTATGCTGTAAGATAGGCTAAATGGAAGGGCCGGTGAGGAAACCTGAAAAACCGGGCGGGCATCCGTGCATCTTCATGACCACGGTGTGAACTTTTCCTTGCAGGCCCATAATAATGGCTGCTGTCGGTGCTGTCTGAGCGGCGGCCCGTCCTGGTGATATATGGGGGTCAGCGAGCCGGGACGGCCTGCTCAGAATGAGCGGCCTGGTAAGCAGCCAAGCCCGGTACTTAGACGGACAGAAACCCGGGATGAACAGCTATAGAGCCTGCTGCTAAACCACCATCATTCACTCAGAACCATGGGGATCTAAACGATTATTGGGGAAACTATACACCATAATAGACACACATCCAGAAGGTCATTCTTAGAGAAATGACATTACTAATGAAATAGTAGAATATTTTATGTGGAACCACTGTGTTTTTAAACCATTAAATAGCGGTGTGCAATGCAAACATACTAATAATAATGATAATAACGACAATAATAATAATTATAACAATAATAACAATAATAATAATTATAACAATAATAACAACAACAATAATAACAACAATAATAATAAGGTAACTGCTTAAAAAACATTACAATATAAATAGATTTTTTTAAAACCCGCCAGATTCATCTGCTATTTAATTTTGTTTGAGTCATGCAGTTCTTTTGTTTGCCCAGTAGATTAAACCACTGCAGCCGTATCAGTTTAGCACCAGATAATTGTGGACATTAAATACAATAAATAAAAATTAAATTAAATTAATTATTTGATTGGAACCTCAATTTCAGAATTGTATTTGCTGAAACTGAAAGGACATGTGTCTAATTGCAAAGCCATACCATGACGTATTATTACTAAGCTACAATAAAATCATTAGTATAAGCTACTTATTTAATATTTATTTAGGTAGGCTATAATATATGATATAGTCCCAGAGCAAAGCTTACACTAAATGCATTATGAGAAAGCATACATTAAGAAATGAAAGTGAAAAAGTCGGTTCACTCTGGAGCCGTGCATAACAAGAAGCAAATCTGTACAAAATGAGCCCTCAGCTTGCCCTCAACGCAGCTTAACCGCAGACTGAAAGAAGGTGTCTTCACTGTATCTGCTGCTCATAATGACCTGGAAAAGATATCAGAAAGCTTTGTGGTCTATCTCCTGGCGAGCCATTGCGATAGTCATAAATGGCAGAAAAAGAGAAACAAAAGACAGACTTGAGCTTTCTGTGTAGCACTCTGCTCCACGTTAGAGAAATCTGGCTGCCCGACTGTGTGTGTGTGAACTCTTCCTGAACCGAGATCTAAGTCATACGGTGATAAATCACCGCGCGACACACAAACTCCGCCATTTACAACCGAGGGAGCCTATTTCTGGCCTGCTTACCTTATCCTCTGACGACGAATGCAGAGCACCAAGCAATATTTTCTCATTCAGCGACGAAATCGATCAAAGCAGTAATCCAGAGAAAAGTTTAAAGGCAGGGCTGGCTGGGTTGAAGCAGCAGCAGCAGCAGACTGCGCCCTGCCATACACCAGGCATTAGCAGCCACAACAAAAAAGGGAAGAGCCGAGAGAAATCCCTTTCCTTTTTCCTTGTCTTTTTTTTCTCCCTACTCGACGTGGATGGGTAAACTGAGATTACGAAAGCAGGCGTGAGCAGTCGGGTCAGCGAGATAAGAGTTATCTGGCCTCAAGATTGAATTTATCGTCCTGTTCATAGAGCAATGGCCAGGGCTTCATAGCAATATTAAACTCAGCCAAGGCTATGCTGGACTCTGTGATCCTTCACCAGTACCATGCAGACACCAGTGAACTGCCCCGAACCAGAGCGTCACCATAGACAAGAAAAATTATGCAAATGAAGTTGCGCCTTGGAAAGCCAGTTCAAATCAAGTGGCTGCCTCTCCTCCTCCCCCAACCAAATGAGGTAGTGTGCCTAGAAAAAACATAATACCTCGTTACAAATAGCATGCAAGTCCATCCCCAGTGTTTTAAATATTTTTGTTATTATTTACTCCACGTCTTGAGTGGAATTATCAGACTTGAGGAAGATATGCAGGAGAGAGTAGAATACAAAGGAATAATCAGCTGCTGACCATGCTGCATTAACATTTCCATGGGACTTAAAGGACGTCTAACCACGGCTTAATCATTAACCCGCATTTTTTTTTTTAAATATACTCCTCGGTCTTTTGGCACAAGGACGCACAAATCGTTTTCGTTTCTGATTCACCGCTGAACCAGAAGTGTGGCTGCATGGCTTCTTGAATGAAGAATACAACATGAATATTTTTTTTTCTTTTTAAGATTAGAAGGCACAACAAACTTCACATCAAAGCCGATGTATATCAAGGGAAAAACCCCACCAGGAGCACGGTGTGAAAAATGGGAAGAGGTTTCATCAACCAAAAGGCAGAGCGGAGGACATGCAGGCAGCGAGGAGCAGGGGAGCAGGGAGCCGGCAGCAGGGGGAATCCCTCTGCATGGTAATGCTGTCTTTAGTA
Source organism: Scomber scombrus (assembly GCF_963691925.1). NCBI lineage: Eukaryota > Metazoa > Chordata > Actinopteri > Scombriformes > Scombridae > Scomber > Scomber scombrus. The sequence goes on from NC_084985.1 coordinate 18,766,724, forward strand.
GCCAAAAGATAAACTGAAAAAATAGATTTATGTCCTCTCAGGATCCCCAGGCTGTAAACACGTCCAGAGCTGCTTCTCTGCTGCTTTCAGGCTCTGGGACAAAAATTCAGTGACACAATTACAAAAAGGTAGAACACACGGACGGCGTGGGAGGGTGAGTGGGACAAAAATTCACGGGTGAGGTTGTTTTTTTAGCCAACTCAGCTATTTGGTCTTTTTTACTTTGTATAATTATTTACTTCTTTGTGCTTTCCTAAAACGCTGATTCGTCTCTCTCTTTAATTTGGCCCTGAGCTGAGGGTTAAATGTCAGTGAGGTGGTGGTGGTCGCGCTGCCGTGCATAAAAAGGCGTAAAAAGAAGAAGAACAACAAAAAAATCTGAAATGTTGATGAAAGAGAAAACATTTTTTTGAAATTTCAGCCAGTAAACTACAGCACGGGCAGATGGCTTTCACAGAGAGTAGTTTTCGAAAGGAGTGAGGCACCGCTCCAAGAGCTGCGATTCCCCTCGTCACTTTTATAGTGACAAATTACACCACAAAGACAAGTGGAAGAGAAGGAATTATTGCTCTCAGACTGGTCATATTGCTGCTACAAGGAAATGTACAAGCCATAGGCTGCTTCTCTATCCCTGCGAGTGCCTCGGTGGGCGTGTGTGGCACTTATTAGAAATTGAATAAGGATATCACCATCAAGCATTCATAACACAAATCAATAAAGATATATGGACTTACCGAAGGCAGTTCAAGGTGTCTCGGAGACCGTGCGATGGCCTGAATTTACTTGGCTGGAATTCTGCAATGAGGAGTGGAATAAATATTTTCAATTTCTCAGAAGATGATACAACCTTGTAATGTGTATATTATCGAGTATATTAGTGTGAATGTTATTTTCAGATAGGCGCTCTCTGTAAGGTTAGAAAACTTAATTAAAAACTAGACTTTGTTGCGCTAATATGTTGAGGCCCTGTTTTTTAGTGGCACAAAAAAAGAAAACTGTGATCTGCAAATTTAGGCTATCCTAAATCCAGTTTAATCCAGTTGGCTACGAGTATTTTGAAGATATATTTTTAGGTCAAAATGTAGCATATGTATTTTGTAGCAGGCTTAATATTTTTATTTTTTTATGTTTTTAATCATGTCTTTGCAGCTTCAGTGAACCATAACTTCTTGATTTCTTTTAACATTTTGCAACAAAACATCAACTAAAATATATCCATCATTCAACACAAGACTATTAATGACCAGTAAGCAAAACGCATAAATAAAAAGGCAGAAATGCATCTGACACAAAACATAACAACTAGATATTGTTGCCTATCAAGCGTAATATCACTAATAAAATAAAAATGGGTCTATGCAAATAACGTTGTTGTTGTTTCCCGGCGGGCCGGTAAGCATTTTCTCCACAAACGGATCGAATAGTCATTAGCTCTCGCGCACCATCTTCCCCAAGTCCCCGCGCCCATAAATCAAGCAGGAGCGCCGTGACCCCAGCGCGGCCGCGCGGTCCTGGATGGCACTCCGTCTTCCATTATATCCTCGTTTCCCTGGCGGAGCGACACAACCCCACCGCTTTCCCCTACTTTTTTTTATGGAGCTCATCTTGATGTATCATTTACGCTAAAAAAAAAATTCCACGTAAATACACCAGATGTTTGGTTTTATAGGCAGGCGCTGCACATTGGAACGGCCACGCGCTTTGTTTGGGTTTTTTTCCCCCTTGGAAGACGATATTTAAATGGCCGCTTTATTTACAAATGTTAATACAGGCCTACTTGTCTCAATAGCTGCTCGTCCAATTAAAGATGTGATTGAAATACAAACAAAAAAATCTGTTCATGCTGCTTTATTTTTAGTTTACACTCAAACGAATAATGGATATATTATAGTGTGTAGCCTAAAATGGAACAGTGGGTGGATTTGAATGTGTCCCCCTGATAAATCCTTCATTAGTTACACCTAAACATGCTGTGTCTAAATAATCTAGGCCTATTTATATGTCGCTTGATCCACTATATGAATCTGAGATATACAGATAAGTGAATATCGATATCTGCTTGCTACCTGTCGGTGTTCTCACCCTGCCAAAAACTCTGGACTCTTTTTTTTTTTAACTGACCTCTGTCTCGCGCAGCAATAACTCACGACAGTAATGAACAATCGGCGGAAATACCTTAAAATAAAATCCATCCTCCCAAAGCTCTGGCTCTGACTCTGTCCGCGTGGAAAAACATATCCGTCCGTGACAGCAGTATACATCCACAAAACCGGGATCGTCTCTCTTTTAGTCTGCCTCTCTTTTCTTTTTCTCCACACGATAAACAAACTACAAAGCCCGGACTCCCCTCACGGAAAGTGGGGGTAACCCGTATTTAATCAGCATCATATGGCCAGACCGGGGCTCCAGTTTTCTTCCCCGTGCCATAACATCGCGCAGTATTATGCGCCTCGCTCACGTGACGCAACGTCAACTTAAATCCCTTTTATTTGAGCCCGTGAATCATTAATGGAGGCAGTCATTGCCCCTGAGGAGAAACGGATCTGTTTGGAGGGAGAAAAAAGAGGGGTATGTGACACTGCAATGTATCTGGCAGAGGAGCAAGTCTCTCGCAGAGAAGCAGCTTTTCCACGTGTCGCCCATTCAGAGGGAAAGACTGTTCTGTCAGTTTTAAAGTGCCATATATTTGGTGCCTGTTAGCGCCCTGAAAGAGCTCTCAGGCTAATCCTGCTGTATTATGCTCAGTTTCAAGCGCAGCCACAGCTCTGAGCCACGCTAAAGCGAGAATGTTTTGCACTGTAGCGTGATAATTCGCACTATGTGAGATGGAGAGGGCTTTCCCCTCGAAAATACTATTCAAAGGTCTCATAATTATAACTCATCTCTACAATACAGCCAGTGCCTCACAGAGAACTCAGTATCGCCCCCTCCCAATTCTCAGCCCCGCGTTTCGGGTGTAGCACCACTTAGTCAGCCTTTGGTGCTCCATCAGCAAAAGCCTGCATGCTGTTGGCTATATAGAAACAAAACTTCACACATTTACCTGTCCTACATAAGGAGGGTGTGCGTGCTGGTGGTCGTGAGGGGTGCGTGTCAGTCAGCAGTGAGCGGAAAGTGGAGGTGAAGCAACCAAAGTGTAGCTGCTCGACCCCGCTGATCAGTACATGGACCCCCCATTCGACCTACATGTGCTTACGCGTTTCCTATGACCAGCTGAGTGATGGTAGAAATTACAGGTTTGTGCAAAAGGCAGAGTTTTGGAGCATTTGGAGATGGGAGGGGGAGGTAAGATGTCAAAAAGTGCCGAATAAGGTATAATTCTGCTGTAGTCTGCCAAAACCAGCATAATACTCACCAATTCACCATCATAAGAGTGTGTCATGCGTGCGCCATATCTGGTTTCTGCAAGCCCCAGGTATTACTAAAAAAGTAGTGACCGGAAGAACTTCTCTCTTCTCGGCACCGTTTGGCGCTTGTTTTCCGTCAACACTGAGCAGCGGGCGTGGAAAAATCCCACCACATCTATTAATCATTCGGGGCGGACATGGGCAGCATCCCACTCCCACACCAGTCTTTTGTCTTCTCAAACTACAACTTGAGCGGTAAACTTTTTAAAGACAGGAAGAGAAGCAGACCTGCTCTTATTAATTCACCTTCAGCAAGATGAGAAGACGAATTTACTTTTACGCACGGATAAGATTGAACGTTTGTGAATTGTCAATCAGCATGTATGTTTGCGTCTGTGTGTGATTTTTGCCCTCTTTGTTATTTTTCTCCATTTACAGATGCAGAGCTGTCAGCAGGATTATTTGGCTCGACATGACCGTGCACTAGAGGCAATTTCACGTTGCCTTTCGCCACTGCACCTGAACTTTTCCCTGACCCGGGTAGAGGCATACAGAGTCGAGTGGGGAGTTATTTTGGGTTCAAAACACAAGGAGAAGATGGAAACCAAACGGCCTTCAGCTGGTAGCCTACTTTCTTCTTTTTTTTTGTTGCACTTTTTACACTTTCTCTTTGCACTAAAGTAGTAGTTGATTGATTATGTTTTACATCTCAGCTGTTTTAGCATGGAACAAATGTTTTAGAGTTATTTACACAAATCAAGGCTCCTTATCTCTGTCAGCGAAGAGGAGTTAGAGTCGCAGACCTCTGGATGTTGGCCAGACGGCGGTCCATATCTTCCCACAATGTTGACACTCGGAGCTCTTAACAGCCAGGCTTGGGTTACCGATACACTCAGCCGAAGATAACTCTTTCTGCGAGGTTTACACCGGCCAACATCAAGGCTAATGCGAAATTCAACGCCGTAAACTGACCTGGAGCCATCTCTCCTGAACGCAGACCAGCACTGGGGCGGACCACGGTGGATTTGTTTTACTTGTAGGTGGTTGTAATAAAGCAAATGTGAATTTTCATGTTGAATTTATTGGCTCTTTTGTATCACTGAAAGGTGTTCAGAGGTCACATATAATTTGCATTTTAGTAGCAGTAAAAATTTTGGAGGTAAGTGCAAAATAGGACAATAATCACAGGAATAATAATAATAATCGACACTGTCACACATACCCTAAGGACTTTGTTAATGTTTAACATGTCTGTATTGTTCGTTGTGGACTCTCTTTGAAAGGCCCTTTCATTCTGAGTTGTCCTGACAACTTTTAGACGCCAAAGATACTCCCTTTGCTTTGTTACTGCTGTTTAAATACATTTTCTTTCATTACTCCAATTTGACATGAATATATTTCCTAAAAATGTACGCTTTCAAAAGTTATTAAAACTGCTACGTTGCACCTTTAAAGACATGCAGCATTTTATGAGCTTTTTTTATTAGTACTTTTCATATCAAGTGATTGTATTACTTCACACCTAGAAAAGTTCCAGCTACACTCACACTATATTCCTAACTCTGCAGCAACGTTTGCAGTTTCACTCATTTTAAACCAAATTTGGGGAATGATTTAGTCTCATAAAACGTCAGTGGCAAAGTGCTGGTTGATTTTCATCATCCCTATTCATGTCTTGTGAAATAAGTTATGAAAAATTAGACTTTTTTGTCTTGTATCATATTTACTGAAAGGTCCAGCATTATACAAGGTTCAAAAATGATATACATAACATTTAAACACAAAATACATTTTCATTCTAGTAATAAATCTCACATAAAAAGTCAAATAAAAGGTTTGTCAATAACATAAATAGGAAAATGACTTTTGAGTTTAATAACAAGCAAAATGTAAAATTGGAAACCTCAGAAACTTAACTGCAATGTACAGCCGAGAACAGTTTATATAATTTAAACAGATCATCCTAAAGTATCTACGTGCGTACTGTGTATGCGCCCAAAAATCATCAAACACACTGCACTTCCGGGATATTTTACACAGGTTTTTTTTTAAGATTTCCACATAATTAAAAAGGTGAAAAAAGCAGCCATATCTACTCACAAGTCATGACGGTCTGTGTCCAGAGGATAGAGTTTTGTCAGGGGGAGAAGAGATCTGACTCGCACCCTGCAGAGGATCACTTCAAAATGAAAATAAGGCAGATTTTCAGATCTATTTCTGACCCCGGGGCATTCATTATTCAACAAGTCACGTGAATGGGCGAATTAAAATTTCAGCACATTGGAAGTGACCTCTATTCGCGAATCAAATGACTTCAAAACTCTAATTTAACTTCTTGTAGTCTGCGCAAAATCGGTGTCAATCAGCCTCAACGCCATCTTCTGCACAGCTTCCATGTCTGCAGCCAGTACTGCACAAAGACTGCTTCAGTTTTCTCTCTTTTTTTATAGACAAATTCATTTAATAATTGTGAGATGCAACAAAGATACGAAAAAAGATGGAAAGCTGTACTCCTAAAATAATAGGCCATTTATAAATATCACATGTTTGTTATTCTGGCTTCTAAAGTGGGAATTTTGGTGAATGTCAATTTTACATAATTTACTTTTAAATGCATTGCTGATATTTTCACTGTGCCATTGCTTAAATAGAACAGAAACCATTAGTGCCTAAATATATTTGAAATCACACTAAATTACATACACAATACCGACATGTTTCTGCTCATATATGCCCTCTCTTCTCGGTCTGACAGGGGTGTTTCTGTGATGAATTGCAGAAGAGCTGTCTCTAAGAATAATTTTGGGTGGATTCATGGCTGAGATTCAACACCTAAACACCGTTTTTGTTTCCGCGCTGTCTCTGGGTAAATCTTGAAATGAGAAGAAGAAGGAAAAAAAAAGCTCGCGGAGGTCTCAACACTGATGTATGGTCTGAACATTGTGTGTGTCGAGAGGTCAGGGGTCAGAAGGAGTGCTCTGAGCTGGTGATTGGTCAGAGTCGACCGTGTCCCCTGGTTGAACTCTCTATTGTTTGGATGTAGCAGGTAGTGACCAACACTCACACTCTAGTGCACTAAGGTTGGCTGAGATTTCCTTATAATGGCAAGTGAGAACAATATGTGTGGCCGGATACATTTAACTTTTGGGTTTGGTTTTGGATTCCCGTGTCAGCAGCAAAGCCTCTTAACACTTAAAGTCAGCAGCTGATACCTGTCTCCTACATTTCCCCTGCTTCTCATATTTATCCATGAAAATGCGCGTGACATTCATGGACATTTTACGGATTAGACTTTGAAGCAGTTAAACATTACGATACATATTAGTACCATTTTTTTTACACACGGTTTTGTGCATAGGGATACATTTCTGAATACACACATTCTCCTCAGTATAAGAGAAACAGCATAACTTTGCGCCTTAACACCTTAACCTCCGTGCAAAAAAACCATAAAATATAGAAAATACATTTTTATTCTATTCAGGTAAAATGTAAAAACATATATAAAATATTATTAACGTGTGGCGCAGGCCATTATCCAATGCTTGGATACGTAATCACAATTTTACGCATGCATCTCCAAACACTGGATAACTGACCCAAATGTTTTAAATATCTAAAAATAGCATAAGCTTACGTACTGAAATGAAAACAAGCAGAATGAAATAATTAAATATAATTAAGTACTTAGGTATCCAATTGCACCCCCCCCCCCCCCCAAATTAGGAATCCAGAAAAAGGAGGCACGTAAACGCAGTTGGCATTTTGTTAAATACGCACGGCTTCAACAATGCATGTTGCGCTCAAATGACATCAATGATTTACAATGACAGAATATCCAAAAGCCATGTCAGCCTTATAAGTGAAGTACATATTTATTTCACAAGGACAATTCAGTCTACACTAGTCTACATCACAACGGTCATTACTGGGACAACACACACAAATATTCACAGTTTAGAACACAGCACAACATGGGACGCACTAGCACAAATAAAACTAGACCATACAACACCAACAAACATAATTCTACTCGACGAAATGCTCTCCTTATTGTGCCTTCATTATGATTTGTCTATGTACATTAAATGTGAAAGTCACCTTGACTACATTCAACAGTAAACCAGTCCACTCAAACACACAAACTACTGTTACTCTGACTGATGCCATACTTCTAACACAGCCGTCTGGTTTTCTAACAGGCATCTAGAGTCCCGCTAAATATCTTTCAAGTATATTAGAACTTTCCATGAGCAATAATAAAAAAAATGGAAAAAAAATCAAAGAAAACATATAAAAATGAGTTCAAACTTACTTTTACCTCACTCAATTTTAAGTGTAATGATACATTTTTGATCCAAGACCTACATTTGAATGTGCGTTATCCTTCTTTCATAATAATAAACAAATATATAAACACTTCAGTTGCCACCGTGGCAAATAAAGGTGGATTTCAAGCTTATCTGAAAAGGGGAAAAGACGAGCGGAGAGGGAAAGGGTACAAAGGACGTGACAGGGGCCCAATGGCAGAGGCAAGGTGAAGGAGAGGAGATAACACCATGTGTGTAAAATACTGAGAATCGGTCCATCAAATTCCACTTGTGTTATTTGCCATCTCAGTCTGGTTTAGGTTTTTTTTGGGGTGGGGTTCGTGCACTATAGACCAGCGGTGCACGGCGTGGGGACAAGCTGCTGGCCTGTTTTGATCTGCTGCTGCTGGGCCCCCGAGGCTGAGGAGGAGGCCGAGCTGGAAGAGCGGATCTTGGTGTTGGGAAGCTTGTGCTCCTTCTTCCACTTCATCCTCCGGTTCTGAAACCAGATCTTGACTTGGCGCTCGGACAGACACATGGTGTGCGCAATCTCCACCCGTCTGCGCCGGGTCAGGTACCGGTTGAAATGGAACTCTTTCTCCAGCTCCAGAGCCTGCTGGCGGGTGTAGGCAGTGCGGGACCTCTTGGGCACTCCTCCAGAGTAATTGGCATTGACTGGGGGGAAAAAGCCATACAGAGGCAAGCAAGCAGGTGTTACATGCAGGCTGATAGCGTAATACTAAACCCCATAGCTTTTCCACTGGACACATTACAAGATTGGTAAAACTATAAAACATGTCTCCGTTTGTGTGGTAATTGTAGCCGCCTTGTTTGTTTTACTCTCTGTCTTGTTTCAGTTTACAGACATGACCTAAATGTGGAGATACCGAGTGTACAAGCACTCGCATCCAGGGACAGATCAAGCTTAGAAATGATTAAATAAACAGCGGGGTTGGATATTACAGTTTGGCTCGGCTCCAGTGGTGGAGGTAGTTTGGGTTAAAACGCAACAAAGGCACATGGCCCCGACAGAGGAACACAGGCAATAAAATTTACGAGGGTCCTTAATTACCGACCCTGCTGCTCGATAGTCGTAAATTGCTGTTGTAAGGGCTGCTACTAGTGCTGCCTCAATAGGTTTGCGTGTGTTCCAGTGGTTGTTTCTCTGCTATTAAACCGTGACGATAACTCACCGGTGTTACAGTGGACCTTTTTCATCCAAGGATAGACCACCGGCTCCTTGCCCTTCGCTACGCCGGGATATACCTCATTGGCGAGGCTGCAGTCTTTGCTGGCATTTGCCCCTGCGCCACCGTCTGGGGCCGCGGTAAGGCGAGGACCGTGGCTCTGTGGAACCGGTTGCGGCTGTGTGTGATGCCCATCGCCGAAATCATCGAGTCCGGTGGCGGGGACATTACCGTAATCGTAGCCCGTTTCTGTGTAGTTTGACCTCGGATAGGATGGCTCGTCGTGATGGGGAAAGCCCGTATCTTTTGGCCGCTCGTAGTAATCACCGGGGTTGGGGATGTATCCGCTCTGCTGATATTCGTCGCATGGAGGAAAGGAAGGCTCGATATAGTTGGAGTTTATCAAGTAGGAACTCATGGTCATTAATTTGTGAAGTGCAACAATACTAATTTTTATCGCGCTGTCGTTTTTCTGATCTCCACAAAACCCTCCTACTCCCTGTCAAATGTACAAAGTTGCCTGGTCACGTGTGAAGCGCCACCAATCACCGCGTGTCCTGTGGGCATCATGTAAACACGAACCAATGGAAAGCATGGCACTGGTACCACCAACACCGCTCGGACTGGCTTACGTAGGTGTTTTCCTTATTAAATCACAGTATATAAAGCAAAACCAATCAACTAACTTGTTTACTGCATGGGGCCAAACTTATGTGGGTGAGGCTTCCGCGTGAGAAAAAAAAAATCCGCCTACTCTAAAACACTGATGAGAAACTGGATATGAAATTCAAAGCCCTGAGAAAATGCAGGATTCATAAACAAAAGACTATTTCTGATAGTCTCTAGCATGAATGTGTGATTGTTGGGGTTTAAAATGTGTTGCATCTTAATAAAAAGATGGACAATCAAGCAAAAAATTGGGCAGTAACAACAACAACAATACAAATCCTACTGTGGTATATTCGCCTTTTGAAATTATCAATAAAGAGACTCGTGTTAGTCCACAGGCTTCCTGACCAAACAGTGACGAGCCGATGCTCTGCGGACATACAAGCTTGCATAGAAAGAGAATATGACTTGTGTATCAGTAAAACCTGGTGAACAGCCGCTTGAGATACGCGCGTAAACTAAAGAAACCCCTCAATTCTCACATTTCACAATTGTACAAATGCACGAGGCCTTTGGTAGTTGATCCCATGGTTATAAATGTAAAACTGATCTTTTTTTCTGCAGATTACCAGCATGCAACAACGACCTGAAGCTGTTTTGGTCATCGTCTGTCCTATATTACCACATTAAACTCATCTGGAATTGATCGTATGGTCTCCACGTATTATCAGATCTCCTGTGTGTAAAGCTCATCTAAACACTGGACAAACACATGCACAGTTGACACGTATCTGGCATTAAAGCAAAAGCAAAGCAAGGGATGTTTTTGTTTTAAACCACAGACCATTTACAGTAAGAGATATCAGGCTGAATTACTTTGTACAGCAGATATGACCTCATGTCTCACACACAAAAATATTTTTACTATTCTAAATAATTCTGTAGAACCTTTTGCCACAAACAAAACGTCAACATTTCAACACTAATCTGATATGTGATGGTTAAGAGACAGGCTCCTGCGCTTCTTACAGAGCCACTTTACTGTAAACAAGCCGAAGGTGCGAGGATGGAAACAAGGATGCAAGAATAGAAACACTGTCATGAGTTATAACAGAAATTGTGTTTTGAAGAGAAGGGCACTAAGAGTTTAAAAGTGCACTTTTTCCAAATTGTGATAATAATAAAAATAATAATAATAATAATATTAATAGTAATAAAAAAATAAAACAAACACATTCAGAAAATCAATTGCAAGCAGCTATTCAGGAATACCGTTTTCACCCTCATGTAAAGTGAATATAATTAGAAATCCACTACTTTTTTTTCAGCTGCATGCTTGAGCTAAATGATAAAAAAGCCTCTGACCGTGTTCCTCGCCATCAGCCATCACGTCCAGGTACTGTTTCCTCTCCATGTCCGAGGTGGGACACTGTATCTGTGTCCCTTGAAGATGCAGCAGCTCTTCACAAAGCTCATCCACACTGTCCACGTCAACAAGGCCTCTGCATGGAGAAACAAGAGGCCAAACTTCGGAAATATTGAAAGCTTTCTTTTCACTCCTTTTTTTCCCCCCTCTGGTCCCCCTATTCTATTCGCTCCCCTAAACAGAGATAACTTCTGCCTGACCCCAAAGTGACACCGTTTCCATTTTGTTTCTGATTAATCTTGCCCATTGACAGTCTTTGTTAAACAACAAGGCGTGCCCTTCTCCAAAGAGGCGACATTTTCATATCTGTTAGACGCAGTGACCTGGGTTTCACCCCGGACTTGGACTTCAGTTTTTCAGGGGGCTGTTCAACTCTAGGGAGTTGGGGGAGCACTTAGCGCGGGTCAGCACCCAAGAACGTCCCCAAAGGATTTTTTTTAAAGTGCCAAACCGCCACAACTATCTCAGATTCACACAAACGTCGAAATACTTCAATGAGTTAAAATATACATGTGTGGAAAAGGGGGATCTTCCTGAGGTCTGCTGTGATATGAAATACTTTTTTCCCATCTATATCATGGAGCCTCTAGATTTTGGATATACTGATGCAAAGGACTTAAAGCAGGTGAATTATTTTACTCAGCAACTACAGGCCTAACTTTTTCCTCTTCAACAAAATTGGCATTTCATTTTTTTTTCGTGTTAGCACAGCTGCTACTTTCTTGTGTATATCTCACTCGCACCTAACTCATTGTAAATGGCAGCTGATGTACTTTCTGCCATATATCCACTGTATCCATATGGCCAAGAGACCACCTGAGAGGCAATATGTCAACATAATGTCAGCGGTAAGACGACTTCACATGATATCTAAATTTACAGTCTGCTGCCATTCTATTACACATAGGTCCTGTATAAATATGGGCCAGGTCAGCATGGCTATTATCCACTTACTGTAAGTTACCCGTGCGTGAATAACGGCGATCAGTTTTTACAGGTCATTCTACTTGTTGCTACTTTTTTTCTTCTTTTATATTCACCTGCAAATAACTTTATTTAAAACCAAAACATGTTATACGATTCAGTGCTACAAAAGAAGCCTCTTAGATAGATAACAGTCCTGGTAATACCTGCGTTATCTAGCCCAGGCCTGCAGGCTGCTGCTGCATATTTGAATGCAATAAAGCATCTGGAAATCTCCCATATACCAAAGTATAATAGGGAAATAATCATGCAATTATCATCATGCAATTGACTGTTGGACTTGAAGCATTAAGGAGAATTAGAAAAGAATAGCCTCTGTTGTGTTGAACCAGCTTGCGTTATCTAAGCCATTTTCCACAAAATTTACATTTTGCTCTTGAACTAAACGCGTTACAGGCTTGTGTTAGATTTTAATCCAGAACAGCCAGATCATGGTGTTGCTTTTCAGAGCATACTGTGAAGTGAAGGTCTATTTAGTCGATATATATCATGCTGACAGTTTACTGTAAATTTAGATTATCAGAGAAGTGCTGTGACGATAGTGACAGATTGCAGATGGCTCTCACAAGGTCTCTCGTCTATAAGAAGCCCTGACGGCGGAATAAAAAATACCTTCTGCATTCAATATGTGCCGTGGATTTGAGTAAGAAAACACTGTCCACACCTTTATGGAAATATTTTGATAAAGGCAAAAACACTCCTAATAAAATATTTGTCTTTTTCACAGTGTGTCATGCGTAATTGTCATTTCTAGTGTTTGGTTAGTACTGCAAACATATAATATTGAAGACTGAACAAGCTTTCAAAACAACTATAAGAGTGCACTATAGCACTATATCTACAGATGTACAGCTCGATTAGACCAATAACACGGTGACCCTCCAGATAAAAGTGGTGAACAGAAGCTGCTGCATCCTCCAGAAAGTGCATGAACTACCATCTGATTCCTTTAAATGAAAAGCTTGTTATCACTGAACGCAATGAGCTTGAATATTTTAGATAAGGACGCAACTAATGTTCCCAAAAATGCAAAAACTAAAACTATGCAGGGTGATGCTGCGTAACCAACGACCAGAAAGCTATAGATAGATTTAAAAGGTAGAATCACTAAGAGTGTGCACTTATCATGACGAGCTATAGTAACCACACTGCCTTGAACATTAAGGGGAATTTAAAACATCTGAAATGCTGTTACTGACAAACATTGTGAAAACCTTCATGAAAATAACAACAAGCAGCACTGTGACTTTATTCAGAACTATTCAACAGCCTGTTAGGCCGATTCTGGTCTTTATTAACTTTTACTTTTAAATTAAGTCAACTTATAATTGAGAAAAATGTCAGATTCATATCTGAACTGTTTGGACTTTTGAATATGTGTGTGTTCACAAAGCGCCCAGATGTCTACATGGATGTTGCGCGTTGCGTGTGTTGTATTTCTGTTCATACATTTGCCTCTTTTGGAGGTTTCTAAAAGGAGGTCTCCGTTTTTTTCTTTTCATTGTATGTTATTATGATAAGACGTTCCTAAAATCGAAAATGATCATATATTCTTGTTTCATTCGTCCTTTCCATCACGTTTCTTTTGTTTAAAGTGAAATAAAGATATTTTAAATTGAAAAGTTGTTATGATCTCGTATGCTTTGTTGGTGGTTGTATACGATTGTGTTTTTAAACATTATGCCCACAAATATATTTAATGTTTGGTTTCGATTTTTTTTTATCAGCCATCTTTTCATCTATTTCTTTTTTCTTTCTTTTTTTAATTCGACCGCTACAAGAAGCAGAAGTTCCAGTTTTTTGGAAGCGAGTTTAGGCCCAGTGAGAAATAAAATGCATAAATATATAAATTGGCACAATAACATATATATATATATATATATATATATATATATATAATTTTTTTTTTTTACTTTCTCTGTCGGTCACAAAAAACAGCTGTGCCATTTCTGTTTTCTTAAAAGGCTTCCATTCAGCTGATCAGGAAGAGAGGGGCTAAATGTTTTTTAAGGGGTACGGGGGCTCAATTTGGGGGCTGTGGGCCTTCCCATTACCCTGTGACCGGGTCGAGAGTATCAATCCTCGAAATGCAAATTTTGCCCTCGTCCCTAAACATATCAAATGCAATTTATTCAAAGGAAATTCACCAATCAACCGCCCTAATAAAACGCCAGCCACTCAATCTTGTTGCTGGGGACGGGTGGGGGGTCCCCTCCCCCGGTCCCAAACGCGAGGTCACCGCGCTTCCAGGGTTCACCTGGAGTGCACCGTGCAACATATGTAATTCAAAGCTATTCTGTCTTTTGTGTGGAGAGTCAAGATCGCTATTATAAGGCTGGCATCAAGCTCCGAGTGAACAGATGACGGAGACTTGTTCAGCGCGTAAACTTTTGACCCCAATTTTTCCTCCTCTTCTCCTTCTATCTCGCTCTCATCAGCCCGAGCCCTGTTAGATATCTAGCCCCTCTTGAAACGAAAAATTGATTTATATGTTGCCTTCGTGAAGATCATTTCTGCAAATTTCATAATTAGAGAAGATGCCAGCAGAAGACTTAAAATGCAGTTGTAGCTTTGTGATGTTTCCGTTGAGGGAGTGAAAAGATGAATCCAAAAGGCTCCTACTCAAGACTAATAGGGCCGTAAAATATGCAAATCATTCATTAGATCTACCAAAGAAGCCAAAAGTCTTTGTTGGAGGCAACACTTGGAGTCAGACTCCCCCTTCTCTTCACTGCACAGTATTTTCCTCCAGAGCAGGATGTTACCACAGGCCCTCAGTCCCGCAGTAAATTCATTTATACGCATTATGCTTATGGGCAACGCCAAGTAAACGTGTCATTAACGTGAAGGCGCGTGTGTGTGCGGTTACAGTGGATGTGTGAGTGCTTTTCCTCTTTCTATATGCGGGGTGACAGTGAACTTGGCCTAAAGCGAGCTCTGCTGGTGGCTCAGAGAGGATGCAGATTTATCTTGGTGCTGTGGCTGACCTCCAGATGAACCTACAGCGCTCCTCTCTCTCTCTCTCTGCCTGGCAGTATGCCGCACATGGGGCTCTGTCGAAATGTCTCTTTTTGAAATATTGGCAAAGGTTTTAATTTCCAAATAGCCGAATTCTCAGTGTGCTTTGTTTTATTTCATATGAGTCTAAATTCCGTATAACACAGTATAAACTGGTGACTTTTTTACATAACAATGAGCTACATGATGAAGAATAAACCGAGGAAATCGGCAAGATGGCTTGGATTTCTCCAACAATTCAACAATAAATACAATCGCTGAACTTCTCTATTATGAATAAAAAGATGAAAAAGATCATTTTAAAAAATCTTTCTAATCTGTCCAGAATTGATTCTCCAAATGTAACTAGAATTTGAACTCAACCCCACTCCAGCTTTGGTAGAAATTGATTAAAGTTGAGTTTTCTTAAGGATCTATACAACTAAATACATTTATTTTTGCAACACAGTTCATCAAAACAGATTCACTTTTTTGAAATTATGCGAAATGGATCCAGTCAGTATGATGTAGGCCTCTGTACGTTACGTTACCATGCATGGCTGTCGGACTGCGTAACCTTTTCGAATCAGACCAAAACTTTTAGAGAGCTCAAGTTTTTATATACAGTGATGTTTGTTGCTGAAACTTATTTGGATTAAATAGGAATCCAAATCTGTCACATATTTGATGTTTTCGTGTATGTTTAGTCTGGTTAGTTCGTGTTAGGAACGGGCTCATCAGGTCACACAACCTTTAATTAAGAAAAACAGATGCGCAATCTGGAAAAAAAATATATAGCCAATTTGTCCTAAAGGTGTAAAAAAAAAAAAAAAAAAAAAAAAAAAAAAGAGAGAGAGAGAGAGAGAGAGAGAGAGAGAGAGAGAGAGAGAGAGAGAGAGAGAGAGAGAGAGAGAGAGAGAGAGAGACTATTTTCCATTTTTGGTCCATGTTTTTTGGAATAGGGATCCGCAGGTTTCTCCTCAACTCTGATCGGACAAGAGGTCACTACAAAGCGAGAGTGACTTTTTAAGAGGTCATCTGAACTTTTCAACCCCAAACACAAAACGACGTGACACAAAACGGAATTCCTTTTGAAATGTCTCCCTGCTGCTGTTTGTCCCCGCGTTGTGTTTACTTGACACTGTTTATAGACTAGTCCTTAAAAAACGGTGCCAACATGTGGAGCGCAGCGCTCAGCAAAACAACAACTGCAACTTTTTCAGACAGGGACCTGTGCAACTTCCACCAGCCATCATCTCGTACAGAATCCAATCAAACGGAGCTAGCTGTTAATCTGCAGGCCTGCATTAGCGGTTAACTTTATCATGGAAATCTACACACTGCACACACCCCTTGGAAACTTTCTGGCTCGCGGTCTGTGAATTCTCCAATGCAATAAAACGACAACAACTAGAAGTTTGTGGGGGTGGAAATGGACACAGATAATTATCCAACATGTAAAAATGGATTATGACTTACACCACAGATGGAGAGAAACAAGTTACACGGGGGAAGGAAGCAATTAAATAGCCATGAACCGGACCCAACCCTGCGCAACATCTGCCGAGACCAGTAGCTATTCAGCACTGCACAACTGACAAATTAGTGTAATGGACTAATAGGGACAGATAGAGGGAGCGAATACAATAATAAGGCTGTTTAACACAGGCTGGCTGTTCTCAGGCTACCGGCAAGTCTACACAAACTTACCCAGAGACGCGGTCCTCATCCTGGAGAGCGTCCGGTCCATAGTTAGGCAGACTGAGCAAAAGAGACGGTCTGTACCGGTCAAGTAACACTTACAGCCTGCAAAGAGAGACTCAGACGAAGCCTCGCCGTCAGTGCGATTATATGTTATGTGCAATATACTGTCAACTCCCCAAAACCATAAAACTTACTTTAATGGCTACCACGTGACCGTTTTATGGCCAGTGAGCCTATCTGGCCGCGCTCCGGATGATTTTTACGATCTAATTCATAGACAAAACCCCCCATTCATTTAGCACCCAAATGTCAGAGAGCCAGAATCGGCCCTAATAAAGTTTACAGCTCGAAAAGTCGAGCTGACTCTCCGGGAATAACCCAGGAGTCTGTGCGCAAGGGGACGCCCGGCCCCTGGAGCCCGTTAGTGGCCAAGGACCCCAAAGCTCCCACCAACACAGCAAGGTGAGTAAAACAAGAAGCTTTCATTTAAGGGGACCTGTTGAATTCAAAGATTTAACTAAAAGAAACTTCGCCAATTTTAGACAGCTCATCCAAATGAGTTTACAATTGTTTTCACTTTACAGCAAAGGCAGACTCTTCTCTTCCACACTCGCAGATTAACTTTAAATTTATTTTTTTTCATTAAAAAAAAGTACAGTCACTGTAATATTGCCGTTCCAGTAGAAAGTTTATTATAATGACCATCATCGTTATCATCGTCAACATTATTATTATTATTATTATTATAATATATTCTTGACTTCCAGTCTTTGAAAAACATTTACAAAAAGCTTATCACGATGGAGTTATACACAGAGGCAATGGATTTTACTGTGGGACCCTCCACATAAAAAACATAGAAAGCAAAGACCAAAAAAACACGTTTTTACTAATATGTTGCGCTCGGGTGAATAACGCAAACAGCAGCTCCTGCAAAAAAAGAAACAAAAAAATCTCCAAAACAAAAAAAGATTAAAAAAAAGGCACAGCTACTGTACATACAAGACCGAGTCGGCACCTCTTTCCATACATTTGTTCACAACGCACACAAAAGAACACACAAGGCTTACTTTGCTGGCTCTACTTTTTGGAAGCAAGTTATCTGAACAAGTTGGTACAATACATCAAACAAATAAATACATACATATACAGTACATACATAGAAAACGAAGGCTAAACACAAAGGCAGCCCAACCCCAACCTTCTATTTATTAGGCTGATGTTGTTCTGAGTGCATTACACAACTTTTTTACTGGAATTATTTGCGGTAGGTAGTATTTCAGGCTTTCATTTTTTCTTATGAACAAGAAATAACTTAAACAAACATTTATTTTTCATGTGTTTCCTTTTCCTCTAAATCTAGACAGAACTGTACATAATGCGGTTTCTTTTTTACTCACATAAGCATTACCACGGTGGAAATAAAAAGGAAATAATATTAAGGAATATAATGGGACGGTTGTTGGACATACAGAGGGCTTGAGTGGGGTGTCCCATGTCCCGCACACAGCCCTGTTAACAAGTCTCTGCGTTTTTTTTTGAAATAGTTGGAGAAGAAGTTGATATGACGATTTTGTTTTTTTGATTTTTTTTATAGTGCTCGTTATCAGGGATGCAAGGGTGAGTATCAAGGCCTGTAGCCTCCCCCGCCTGCAGCCGCCATGCTCATGCTCTTCAGCTTGTTGTCTTTCTTCCACTTCATCCTGCGGTTCTGAAACCAGATTTTGATCTGTCTCTCTGAGAGGCAGAGGGCATGGGCTATCTCGATCCTCCGCCTGCGGGTCAGGTACCGGTTGAAGTGGAACTCCTTCTCCAGCTCCAGGGTCTGGTACCGGGTGTAAGCAGTCCTGGCTCTCTTCCCCTCTGGTCCTGCCATATCTTTTTGGGGTTTTTTTTGGTTTGCAAGAAAAAGAGTAGAAAAAACACGAGACACATCAGATCGTTAAAAATCAACTTTTAAAAAAATGTTTATTGACAACATTTCTCGCATTTTTGGATATTGTTAAAAAGTGTCTGGGAGGTACGACTTTAGCAGCGCCTATGAAACCTCCAAAACATTAAAAACATGAAGTAACACAGTGAGAGAGACGCTTTGTTCCACATACACATAACGAAAATGAATTAACGTGGTTAAAAGATTTAAAATGTATGCTACTTGGCCATACTAATTACAGTGCAATAAACACAAAAGCTTGTATCTTGCACATATCGAACACATTTTAATCTTACATGTAACGTTACGAAATGATTCCGTACCTGCTCTATGCTGACAGGACTGTAAAGCAATAATACACCAAACAGGTGAGAGGTGCATATGGCGCTCATGCACCTTTGGAAAAGTAAATACATGTTGTGCTTTTTCAACAATTGTCATACAGTGGTAAATTGTCCATTTTAGGCCTGCTTTGCTTGTGAAAAAAGTCCTGAATAAGGTGTAAACATGATCAGTCTGTTACCAAACAATAACACATCACCAGGTCTATAAAATCAATAAAAGATCATTAAAAAAGGAGATTACCATGATTTATGTGTAGTTTTCTCATCCACGGATATATCTGAGGCTGTGTCGAGTCGGTGACATTTTGAGGAGTTGTCGGTGCACTTCCCGCAGGCTTCTCCTCCTGGAGAGGGGAAGCTTTGGACACACAGTCCCGGCTGAGAAGCAGCGTGCCTCCGTTCGAGCTCGAGCACGGGCTCGTTATGGAGTTTTTCACGGCTCGGTGTTGAGTTTGAGACTCGGTGACTGGAGACGAACTGGCGACCGAGGAGCACGGCAGAGGGTCAGGTGGTGGTGATAAAGACGAAGTCCCGGTGCTGTTGGCGGATTGCGTGTACCTGACCGGCTCCACTGAGGGTGTTGTCGCCGCTGAGTGACTCGGGGAGTATCCCTGCGTCCGCTCGCTGCCCACAAAGTGTCCGGTACCGGGCCGTCCGACTGTTAGGTCCATCCCGTTGTAGCCATAGCCATACCTGCTGGAATGCATGGCTGTTGAGTCTGTATATTGCTCGTTTGCCGTATTATGGTCTCCATAATTATGTAACTGGAAGTCCGCGCCATTGGGATAGCGACCGCAGAATGAGTTCACAAAATAGGAGCTCATTTGTTGACAATCCACCGTTTGCTCGTTGTAAGTATTGCTGTTGTTTTGTATTATTTTGGAGGTAAAATAGCATAAACCTGTGTGCTTGATTTGTGGCTCTTATGGTTTAGCGCGTCCTATAGCACCCTTGCACAATTTATGATGAATTATGGAAATGAGTGGGACATGGACTTGATTCTCTCTTACGTAGGCACCCAAATATGGGGTACGGCGAAGAATCACGTGCTTTTGTTGACCAGTCGTAAATCCTGCTTGGTGACCTCCAGAGGTAAACTCGTGCACGCAGGAAATACTGGGTGGGATGTTAAGGGCGCGCGCCTCCACGCGCTCTTGGCTAGGGCAAACTCTGAGTCGAAGCTCTGGTGTTTTGAATTGTCGTGGTGCGCCATCCTCTGGCTCAACTGCTGCACTGCCTGTCTGCTGTGCTTTCTGAGGCGGGGGCTCCAAACGGGGGTCATTCAGAGGTTAACGACCATTGCGGCAAAAAACCAACGGGCTCCTAAACAATACAACAAGTGACATGCTGAGAGTGCAATCTCTGCGAGGCTAGTGTACAGAAATAATTCGATCAGAATCTGTTATGCATGTTGTGATAGGCGATGAGTGCAAATAGACTGTGCCGTTAATAGAATAACAGCCCATCCAAAGCAGGGCTGCGTGTTTTTTTCTACACTTTTTCGTATAATCATAAAACAACCGAACTCATGTGGGGAAACACTAATGAATAAATGTTTGTGGGGGAAGATAAAAGCTAAACAGCACATTATCGAATAATGTCACACGGACTGCCACTCAAGGCCTGGCCTTTATGCTACACTGAAGAATTAATAACTTTAAATATAGGCTATATATGAACTCAAGTAGACTCACGTTACTGCACATAAGCTGGTTAAAATTCAGCGAAGCCAACAATGCGCACTTTGAGGATATTACAAGGTTTTTGCGCGCATATTGCACGACTTTATTTTGTTCTCATTTACTGGCGAATCATCGTTCATATTGACTTTTAAATAGTCGGCATCAAACACAATTTTGCAGTTTTGTATTTTTCCTTTCTTTTTTTGATGAGATATCAACACAATATCAAGTCATAAAATCGCTTTTTACAGGCGTCTACTTTAAAATGACACGGAGGGAAAAACAAGAAAATGAGAAACTACTGGAAAATGGGATATTCGAATTCGAATTACGATTAATGGTTCAAACTAAGCGAATGTATTTAAAGTGTAAAATGTGAACTAACCACAATATTCAAACAGTAATTCATATTTATGTGTTTTGCATTGTGTCATGAGATATTCATATTTGTCATTAAAAAGAGTTTTGTAATTTCCTGCTCCTCGTCTTCCACTTTCTGTTAAAAACAACAACAACAACAACAACAACAACAACAACAACAACAACAACAACATTATATGTGATATTAGAGCAGGCTTCTCAAAACAAAGTCACAAATAAAGATGATTTATTACATCAATGAAAAGTAGTTAAAAGCAAGCCTTTGCATTTTTGCATTGGTAAATCTTTGCGGCACTCTTTCCTTCTTTGCGTAAAATTGGCCAATGTACTAATTAAAAGGTGCAAATCAACTATCGACTGTTGTCGAATAGAGAATTTGGGAATTAGGAGAGGCTCACGAAGCCTCGTACACACATGAAGTCCATATAAAGGCAAGACGCCGTGTCCAGCGCTCTGTTTGGTTATCTCCTTGAGGAATTTTTATGGCACCTTCGTCTCTGGAAGGCAGTGACATGTCCTTTGCTTTCCCTCACATGCTATTTCCCCAGAGTAGCACTTTTACCCGGCACAAGCCCAATCCTGTGTTACTGACAAAAATAGTTTGATAGATTCATATTCTCTGGTTCAGGCATGTGTGCCCTTTCCTGTAACATACACCCAGGAGGCACGACCAAAGAGAGGTTGAACACCGGCTGCCAAAAACCGTACTCAGTTGGCCTACAATAAGAGAATACTTGGGGAGTGTGTCCTGGCTAAACAGTCATGCTCTAACAGCTGATTTATGGCTGACCAATGGCAACAAAGTTCCCACGAAAATTGTTTCCCCTGAGTCGAACAATGGACACACCCAGGAACTAAAACAAGGACCAAAAGAAAAGAGAGGAAAGAAGTGAGTGCGCTCTGGTGTCAAACATGTCGGGCTGGGAGTGAAAGGGGTCACTGCTGCAGGGATAAAAGGAGGGCAGTGCACTCTGCAAGCACCTTCACACACTAGCACTCATGACTGTGAGGAGTATGCAAAAATAATCCCAAGATATTTGAATAGAATATATTCATAAATATCATGACGCAAAGCTGCATCACCACTAAAACTCACCGCACTCACATTTAGGATGGTTGACATTTTGTTAAATTCTATGCGCAGAATAATTCCAACCTAACAGCTGCAGACTTTTTCCAGCGGAAGGAAACACATTGTTTATATTACCTAAATATGAGGCAACAGCAGTCAAAACACATGAAGACCACCACCTTTTTTTCCCCCAGACAACATTAACGTGAATCTAATTGTTTTTTTGTTTGCAAATAAAACAGGAAAAAAGAAATCTTTAGAGTAAATAGGCCAAACAGAAAATGTAAAATGAACATTACATTGAATTCATTTATATTCACTTTGGCACGTTTAATTGACATCTTTCCCAAGCTTTGCGTTTTAGATCTTAACAGAATTTAGTTGCTTGGCTGGTCAGTAATTTATTACCGAAAATGAATCACTGCAGTGCCTCAATACACAATATGAAGCTCAGTAAACGTATGTTGAGTAGCGCAGTGAACAACACAGAGATGCAATCACAGGGTGAAAATAATGCAATGCAGATACACATTTCAATGTTAAATTCCATTGTCAGGGATATTCAAATCATCTAATTTAAACAGTAAAACCATCCCATTTTTCCACATTTATCCTAATCATGAATACAACATGCATCCAGGGCAGTCATATGACGCACAAAACGTTAAAACTGTAAGCTTGGACGCAGATAGAAACACAGAATAGAAGTCGACGTGCACCGCAGGCATTTGCAGTAGCACAAGCAAGTACTGCAAGCATAATATCCCTCATGTCCCCACAGGAGGGCGTCAAAGTGCACATCCTTTGACCACAATCCACCCAATGAATTTTACAGCCGAAAGCACATCCCACTTTAAAATCCACAACAAACAAATAAAGCCTTGACAGCATACAAAAAAGCCAGCCTGCAGATCAACACCAAATCAACACTACTTCAAATAACTGTTTTCTAAATTACACCGATCAAGATGTGCCACGTGGCGTGTCATTCAAAGCATACTGTAAACTGCAACCATTTGCACAGATGTGTTATCTCTATTTAAATAATGCGGTTCAATATCTAAATAAAGCACTGATTCTTATTTGCTTAACTGGGTTGTCATTGCCAAGTAGATGACAGAGCAAACATGCAGTCGACAGACAGGTTTCAGTTGTCTTACCTTTTCTGGAGAATCTTGTAAACAGGGGGGCGAGGGGAGGGAGTTGGCAGGTGCAGACGGTTTACTGGGATAAGGCTCCAGCTGGGTCCCCGGTCGGAAACTAGGGCTCCCGGGGGTCAGTGACGCACCGGGGAGCCTTCCACTCATCTTGCCACAACGTGTCAGAGGACCGACAGCAGGGCACTCAAATGATCCAGTCATGTCTCAAAAAGCGAGCTTCTCAGACTATGTCGCACCAAGAAAAAACAAAGTCCAAACTCCAAATATAAAAAAAAGGGAAGAGACGTGAGAGGCGTAAAATGTAAAGGGTTGCTGGTGAAAACATCCGTGTGGAAGCTCGGGACCGTTAAATGAAAGGCTGCTCTATTCTGCTATTGGAAATTATATATAAAAAGTTCATGTTCACGGCTCCACGTCACGTGACGAGCTGTGGCCAATAGGAGGCCGCGCCGCGTCGTAAAGTTGTATTGCCATGTTGTAAATTTTCATAAACAACAACGGATTTATGACCCATCGCTGGAGGGAGAGATGGGGGGGTGAAAAGGGGAGGGAGGGAGAGACACAGAAGGAAGGGGGCAGGTCACCGACAGGCGCCATCTTACCGAGGGAAGAGGGAATGCAGAGTTCAGCAGTAATTTCCCTTCATCTGCAGCCTGCCCCATCTCGCATCCTCATAGCTCACATTCCCCAACTCCAGTGTTTACCTAACCCTCATAATGGACTGCAACATGTTTCATTACATGCAACCTAATATTGGCCACTGTGAGCGGCGCTTACTGATGACTGTATGCGAGACATTATAACGCAACCGCCTATAAATTCCATGATTATCACCTGATTGTTGTGGTTACACACGTGCGCAAAGATTGAAAGCAAACAAACAAATAGGCAGGTAGAAACTATTTTTATTCCATTATTATATTTTCCTTTACAGATTTAACACAGATTTAAAAGGTTTAGAGATTTACTTTTTCACATATTACCGTATTTACACTGAACACTTGGGCACTGAACCTAAAAAAAAATCACAGTACTTGCACATTTTGAATTTCTAGCCTTCTCATATTACACAAAAAACTGATATTGAAATGTCATGCTGTCTAAATAAATGTGCATGCATTTAGCCTATTTGTCTGAAATCTTTACGCATGAAATATGCAATTATACCCACATTTACAGAACACAACTAAGACCAAAACATTTACTTTCGGGTATTTCCTGTTTACTACATTATAATTAAGTGGATTTTCTAGGAATATGAGGTAGAAAGTTCATCCAAAACTAAATAAATATTTCCTTCCTTCCTATAATGTAGACAATTACTCGATAACAGCAATAATAGATATTGTAATTAATAAACAGTGATAATAAAAATGATACACAAGGTGCTTAACTAGCTGAAATGTCACAGTTGGAGGCATTTGACTGAGAAAACATTCACTTTTAATTAGCCTATATTCAAAGTAAGGCACATTCACGCAGAATGTTGCATTTGTTCCCTTTAGAAATACAACCGTCTGTGGGGGAAATCATTGTGTCAGTGTTTGAATATTAGGTAGTTTTTTGTTAAGGAATGTTGATCCAGTAGTAGAGTCTGGTTAAATTACATATAGCATATAGCATATATAAAAATAGAGTTTGATTAGGTAGTTAATATCGCTTTTTCATGCGGAGCCTTCTTGCATTTCGGGTGTAAATGGGAAACACAGATTAGTTTACTGTTAAATTGCTTATTATATCATTTCCCTCAGCTGTCATTATATTAATCAGCCTACAAAGCTCTTATATGCATCCCTTATTCATTATTAACAGTGTATTTTTATTTATTATTCATCTGTCTTTTTTTAATTATTATTATAATAATAATTATTATTATTAAGGATTTAATTGTCTATGTCTCTTTCGTTACTTTGCAGCAGTTTCTGACTCAAAACTGGCGCTCCGGGTGCCTCCAGCATGGAGCTCCACGGCCTCGGACACCGCTTGGATATCACGGTCCTTTTCCTCAATGGTGGGCACCGGTTCGTCCTTGTTGTCTTTCTTCCACTTCATCCTGCGGTTCTGAAACCAGATTTTGATCTGTCTCTCTGAGAGGCAGAGGGCATGGGCTATCTCGAACCTGCGCCTGCGGGTCAAGTACCGACTAAAGTGGAACTCCTTCTCCAGCTCCAGGGTCTGGTGCCGAGAGTAGGTCTGCCGTCCCCGCTTTCTGTTTGGATCTGTGGGAGATAAGATGTGACAGCTGTATATAAATTGCAAAAAATATGGCATCTTTTTTGCATGTATGAGATATGATACTGCGTGAGCCATTAATTAAAGTGGTGTTGACAATAAAAACTTGCTGTAAGAAACATTTCCGGTGCCACTAATTTATTTGTGATTGCGTAATTAACTGTGGCTCATATTTTACTTTACCCCCTACCCACACACACATACACACACACATTTGCAGAACACACTCCTCACACGCACACACTAATCAGCAGAGGAAGGTTTTTTTTCTCTCTTTTTTTGGTTTCTTTACATCTGTTTAAATTAGTCCTGCTGGGGTCTTTAGCTCATGCCTCCTTTGATACTCTGCATGTCTTTCCAATTAAAAACCAACGATTTTCTGCGCACCGAAGGAGCCATCAGTGATTAGATTACAGCAACCAACACCTCCTCTTTCAAAATTTTAAGCAACCCCTATGTTTAAAATTGGTTGCATTCTAAATCCGCCTGACTTCTTTATGTAGCCAACAATATAGACGCACATTGATCCAACAATGTGGACGAACGAGTTTGAGAAAAACACCAGAGCCTCTGCAGTGCAGACCCAATTAGAAAAGGAGCTGCAGAGTGCAGGAGCACTGATTTACACAACAGACCGGTCTTTTTTACAACCACAAAGGGGAGAAGAGGCTATAAGAGTAATAAGAGTGCAGAGAAAACCCCCAGCGGCAAGGTCTCTTCGTACTGAACACACAGAAGCGCTGGACAAATGAATTTATGGCTGCAGAACTCATTAGTTGCGCAATAAAAGTTTTACGATTCTTTCCATGCAACACCAATGGCTTCACGAAATTAATTGAACTACTAACGGACAGTGTAAGTATCTCAATGCTTTGTAAACCATTGACCTGAGGTTTTTGAAATAGCGCCTGATAGATAATATCCGCACATACCTGATGTTTTCATCCAGGGGTACATCCGGTATTGTTTGTCCAGCGGCGAGGTTAGGGGTCCCGGCCCCGGATTGCAGCAGCTGTCGGTGAACAGGCGGCTCTGGTCAAACGGGCTGCATTGCGGTGTGTGTGCGTCCTGTCCCTGGCCACAGCCCGAGGTAAACATTGGGAGGCTCTGGTACACTGCATTGTTGACGTTGTAAACTCCAGACCGGGGCGGTGCAAAAGCGATGGCTGCAGCTGTCCGAGCCGAGGCATAGTCCTCTCCACTGGGTCCAATACCGCAAGAAGCCCGGTCTATGTTTGGGAACAGAGAACTACTCGCCGTATATTTGCTAAGAAGACCATCCACATAATAAGAACTCATATTTTTTCTCCCTGATTTGTTGGCCCAGAATCCTCAGTGTCGTT
>NC_084985.1:18798434-18810934 GCF_963691925.1 Scomber scombrus
TGCACCAACTGGGCCTTGGGGATGCCCATAGTGGTGATGGTACACAGACGAGACGGTGCCTGGGAATTGAGCCGGGACGTGGCTCCATGGCGGGCCGAATACCGTCGGTTTGGACGGGAAGGTACAAGTCCCAAGCTCGCTGTGGTCGCTGATGGAAGTGGTCTGCCTTGCGTGCTGGAGCCCGGCAGCGGAGGGGTATCTCGGCACAGAGAGCTCCTCGCTCTCGGGTAGAATGAGGGAATCGACGTAGTAACTAGTCAGGGTTCCGGATGTCGACATGGCAAAAAAAATGATACTTTCATATGTACGCAGTCATACAACAGATACATGCAAAAGTAAAAACGCGCACACACACCACACACACATATACACACGCAGTAAACCCAGCCTCACAAAATAACAATGTGGAGAAATCAAGTAGCAACTTGGCCCCTCAGAAAACTACAGTGGGCTAGTAATGGGGAGACAGGCTGCCATGCCATTGGATAGCAGACACACGTGATCATAAAGGCTGAACAATAAAGGATAAATCAATCCCTTTGGTCATTAAATACTCACCCGCTCTCCTATAACAACCTCTAGTTTTAAAGCTAAGAATTATAAAGATATAAGAAAGGTCTGCTATCTGTGAGATGGAAAACATGAACGAGCGAAGAAAAGAAAAAAAATTGTGCAGTATCATAGCCAGTTGCTGCTGTTAAAATCCCCTCTTTGTTATCCAGAACGATACAGTATGTTTTTGGAAACCTTATTTTACGAGGTACTTTATAGGACACGTAAGCACCCTACCATTGCTTTTCACCAAAACACATTGTAACCACCACCATATTAAAGAAACATAGCAGCTCAAAGCTCAAGCAGCGTTTGGATCTCATATTATGCCTATATAAAATACATTTTTATTTATTTTGTTATATTTCGGCTGTCACACTTTTTTCCAGTGGCCGTTAATTCCTCCTTTCCCAGTTTTACATTTTGAGGGACACATGTGACACATGCAGACATATACTGCCATGACTAATAGTAGTGTAAAATACTAATTTGCAGTTTAGTTACTTCACTTTTAATTAGGTTAATACCTCAGCTAGGGTTGCGTATCCTGATATAAAAAATGTAGCTTAATACTCACGAAATGGACATGTTTATTCCAGGCTATAATGACACAATGTGGTGATTTAGACAAAGATATTACACATCACGGCATATGCCGGGCCTACAGCACAAAGATCTAATAAAGCACACAGTATATTTATTTGTAATGTAAAAAAAAGAGCCAAATGTACTTTTATTTGACAAAAGAAATAAATGAACGTCACTTTTTTTCATTCAAATTAGAAAATATTTTATTCTGAATTATTCAGTCAGATCAACAAAAAGAACAATGAAGAATGGCTATTTCATTTCCAGGTTTGTCTTGTTAGGTTTAGCTATAGACTTTGATTTGTTGGGCTGTAATTACGATACAACACTACTGGTCTGCATAATAAATTAAACAAATCCCCTTTACTGGAATAAGATATAAAGTAACACGTGTTACAAAATGCCCATACAAGATTGAATATAGAGAATACGATAGAATAAAATAAATAGGGAAAAGGAAGTAGAATAAATATGTTCCAGGTTGATAAATGACTAACTGAATGTAACAACGATAGCCGAAAATGTATTAAATAATTTGCCAATAACGTGTTGCTGGTAAATCCCGGCTTCTCGCTTAAGCCGTTTATTATTTGCAGCGCCGTTATCACTTACAGGCCTATATGTTGGTATCATCACCGCCATTAACAAATAAACTTTAATGATTGTAGCAGCTTGTACTTCGGTGTAACGTTACACTTAAACAGAGCTAAAAATAATGCGTAATGTGGTGCTTGCGGTTTCCTCCTTTTAAAAGTAAATGGTGCGAGGACACCAGTGTGCATGAGCACGTTTGAAACCAATGTAGGGTACTTGACGGCTGAGATTAGAAAATGTAGCTAATGAATAAAATAAATAAAAGAAAAATAAACTGCCCGCCAGATTTGTATTAACATTTACAGACATTTGTAAACACATATATTATGTTAGCTTTGTTAATACAAACGGAAGCCAAATCCAGCCAGCCAAAAATATATTACAGTCTTTTCTGTCAACCAATGAAACCTAATAAGATATTTTAAGTTTAATGAGATTTAAAGTATTTACAGATATGCATCAATGTGGATTTTACTAAACGGGTTGGCTGTGTGCGTGTAAACATCCATGACATCCTAAACCTAAAACCATGGCAGATTTCACAGCAGCAACCTTGAGTTCTCACATATAACGCTGCGTGTTTTATTTATTACCAGCAAATAAACGGGGAGCTTGGCCAACACCCCGCATGGCCACATGCAATTCAACACGAAGCAGCTCTCCCCACTCTGTTGTTACTATTGCATTTAGGAGAGGAGCCCAGATAGAAGCACAAGGTGTCTTCAATGTGCAGGCTATCACCTCACTGGTACTTGCACACTATCTAGCCAACAGACTTCAAACAAGCCGAGGGGGGAAAAGAAGCGGCTGTGCGCCTATTTGTGCACTAAAAGTTAGAATAGACAAACACCTCCAGAGCAGGAAAGGAAGCCACCATGCCAATGGCTCTCAGGCTGTAAACCTAAATCATGGTGTTTTTTCACCCAGTTTACCGCAGGGGCTATTCACTTCTTTTGCCTCTGCAGATAACAGCCTGTCTGGCGGATCTAAATATCGCCATAAAGCCTTTCCCCTCCTTTTGTCTGAGCCACTATTGCGCAGCGGAAGCATCCGGTCTCATTGCCCACGGAGGTCGCTGTTGCCCCATTCACCTTCCCCTTCCCCTCCACTGCAGTGGTCGTAACCGAGGCCTTGTCTGGCGTGTCTGCGTCACTACTACTCACGGAAAACACTCACGGCTTTACCCTTAATCCCAAGTCCACGACGCATACTGCAGTTTCTCTTTGATCACGTTTAAATTCTGCACACATGCCAGCTGGGGCTTATTTTAACAAAAAACAAGTCGAGAAATCTAAAGAAAACATTACAGGGGGACAGGTTAGGGATATACACAACAGCCAGCCACCCCTCTCCGATTTATAAACCCAAGAGGTTTTAGGAACATGCTTCCAAAACATCTCTCCAAAGTTTTCAACAAATCCCATCAGCTTTATATCCCTGTTGTGCTTTCCTTTTGGTTTCGATGTATGTAACTGGGGCAATTAAGACAGTATCATGTTGCAGAGTTATAAATGGACCCCAACAACATGAAACTACCTAAACCACTCGACAGTCGATCCCGGGCCTCAAGTGTAACACAATCAGCCAATTCATAATGCACCGTGGTCGTGGGTCCCGTCATCAAGTGTCCCAAAAAACGGTCTGTATTGAGAAAGTACACTAGACTATAGTGAAACCGCTGCAACAAGGCGCAAACATGGACAAATTCACAAATGATGAATGGACTTACCCGATCCTCGAAATATTAATCCCAGTATTCCCAAACTAAAGCAGAAGGTTATGTTTTATCCACAGTACAACAGTACAGTTGAGATTTCTAGCTGTGAGCCGGGCCTCCTCTCCGTCTGAAAGGCTCTCACACGACTGAAGCAGCTCTTAGAGGAGAGGGAGAAACCCCATATACCAGGCAGTCATAAAACTCTACAATAGCCGGCTGAGCATGCAGCTAGACGGCTTATAGCATAATATCTTAATTATTTCCGATGGCCATTACATTAGCCTCTTGAAACATTTCTCAGCTGTTACACACAAAAAACCTGAGACTCTGTGTTGAAAGAGCCCATATTATATTGGGTTGTGAATTTCACACAAAGCTCCATTTCTCCTTCTCTATAACACACCACAACAGTACAAACCAACAGTAGAAAAATGCAAACAGCTTCTCCTTAATGCGAGCTGATAATTTATTAAGCATTACACAAAAAAAAGAACACTGTCATATTATATACACAGAAATATACAGTAAAAACATTCCTCTTTCACTTTGCACACGTTCCTCCGTTCTCGTGTAAACGTCCTCAACGTGAATAAAGGTTGTTGCTCAATGTATACATTTAGCTCATACATAGAATAGGTCTATATCATGGTAGACTACATCTAATGGTCATAGGTGAATTACTCTTCCCTTACGTGTTTGGTGATACATGGGCGTTATATTCCAAAAATGATTTTAAAAAGGCTAAAATGTAGGAAAATCGTCATGCAACTCCAATTAAAATATAATAAATTCATATTTGTTTGACTCAATTTTGAGAGAGATTGTTTTCCAGCGGAGGGGGGGAAATGTGGACAATTTAAACCACCTTCTAGGGCTCGACTTTTTTTTTAAAAATGGTGTTAATTTAACTCCACTCACGACATCTATCCAACCATACGACAGAGGGGACAGAAACGCGTCAACAATACAAAAACACAACATCAGAAAAACAAACAGAGAGAACCCATAACAGTCTAAATGTTTCCATTTATTTCTCAGTAGTTCACAGAGGACGACTTTAAGCGTGTCTGGTTGTATTCCACAGTGAAATGAGTCGTTATGTGGACAAAGTGGTGAGGGAAACTTGGGGGGGGGGGGGGGGGTCGTGGAGGGTGTGTGTGTGTGTGTGTGGGGGGGGGGGGGGGTGTCATTGATTTCTCTAATTTTCTTCTGTTTTAATGTGATCACCTCGTTCATCACGAAAATCCGTAGTTTGAGGTGAGCTCCCGGATCCTGTTTTCCCGCGTCATTTTCTTCAGTTTCATCCTGCGGTTCTGGAACCAGATCTTAACCTGTCTGTCCGTCAGGTGGACGCTTTTACTGATCTCTAGGCGGCGCTCTCGGGTCAGGTACATGTTGAAGAGGAACTCCTTCTCCAGCTCCAGTGTCTGGTGCTTGGTGTATGGACACCGTTTCTTCCGGCCGCTCTTTGCTGTCAGCCAGTTGGCCGTGTTTTCACTTTTTGTGTCACCTGAAGAAAATGGCAAAATGTTTTTAAGACCAGATGAGCTGCAACACGAAGAACCATGATGTGTGTGTGTGTGTGTGTGTGTGTGTGTGTGTGTGTGTGTGTGTGTGTGTGTGTGTGTGTGAGAGAGAGAGAGAGAGAGAGAGAGAGAGAGAGAGAGAGAGAGAGAGAGAGAGAGAGAGAGAGAGAGAGAGAGAGAATGTGAGAATGAGTGAAAGCATCAGGGATTGTGTTGTATTGTATTCATGGTGTGTGTGTGTGTGTGTGTGTGTGTGTGTGTGTGTGTGTGTGTGTGTGTGTGTGTGTGTGTGTGTGTGTGTGTGTGTGTGTGTGTGTGTGTTATGACTCACCAGACTTCAAGTATAAACCAATAATATGGCAAAATATTACGTTACATTTAATCTAACAATTTCAACCAGCAGTAAAATGTATCTCAGTATCAAAAGACTGAAACAACACAGATCAGACATTGAACAGAAAATGATAGAGCCGCACTAATACGTGTTGGCCCTTATAGTACTATATTTTACGCAGCGGTCAACAAAAACTGGCTAAGGCTATATGTGATTTATAATGTATTACATATATGTATTTGAATTTTTTTAAAAATAATTTTCCACTGTATAATTTGATGATTAATATGTAGCTTTGTCATGTTACTCCTGGCACATTTTGCTGTTTTACGCATAATCTTTTCGCCCATAGTCACACATGTATACACTACTATAATGCATTTAAACCTATATGAACTTGTATTATTACAGTCAGAAGAGAAAATAGTATGTAAATCTAAAGTTTCCTGTTACTTCTCACTGCATCCTAGCCTGTAAAATAAAACTTGACAGGTGCCATTAAAAAAAGCCTCACTCTACCTGAGCTGCATGCAAACAAAAACAACAGTGCAGGACCACACCTATAATGAACTGTAATTACCTTTAGTGGTCTTTGCTGGTCTGTCTTTTTCATGTTCTTCTGTCTCGTCTGCTGAGGACACTTCTGCATCCGAGGACTCGCGTGCCTCCTCGTTCCCCGGTGTAGCGTGAGGCTGCAGGTCTGCGTTTCTCGAGGACACGGGCTCCTCGATGTTCCTCCTTTCCTGCGCCGTGGCTGGAGCAGAAGTCGAGGTTGGTGGCGTGTGAAAGCGGACTGGAGCAGTGGGGTGTAGGCCAAAATGAGAATGGGAAGGGTTCGGCTGGGGGCCGTTGGTGTTGTAAAGTTTATGAGAATGTGCGTGCGTCTGAGACAAGCGGAAGTAGCCCGGCACAGGCACTGAGCCCCCGCCGCCACCACTGCCATCGGTAACTGTACAAGCACTCGACCCGAGGCCAGCTGTGGTTAACCTCGAATAAGTGAGATCTTCGGCGGTTGAGGCTTTAGGGCACTTCGGCTGCTCATATAGGCAGTAAGTGCTCTCTTCTTTAATGTTCTGCGGGAACGAGCAGGGCGCGACCTGGGGACCTACCGGGTGCTCTTGGTCCATTCGACATGACCTCTGCGCGTCCATCCACATCTCCATACTGGACATGTACGCGCCTGAAGCTGTAACCATGTTTTGGGGACCCACCTCGCTCCGTTTACCCATACTTGGGAAGTATCCATAGTTGTGTAGTCCGTAAGGCACTTCTGTAGCGGTGCTGTGAGGCACACACACCGCGCTCCCAGTGTAGTGACCTCCGCTGCTCTCGGTGCGGCCACTGATCAGAGAGTCCACTAAAAACGCATTTCCTGACGGGCTGTCCGAACATGACATTATTGTGGTGTATTTTGGCGAAGGGAGAAGATAGCCCTTTCTGGCTGACATTTCTTGTACAAAACATGCTGGATATGATTAGAGGCACCCCCCTCTCCGCCGTGCTGACTGCAAAACCAATGGAAATGCTGGAATGCTGGGCAGTCCCTCCCACACCGAAGCTACGTAGCAGCCACAGCGATATTCATCATGGAGCTGAGGCAGAGAAAGGAGACAGCACAGCAATCAGTGTGTTCCTTCACCTCGCCTTAATGCACCACCATTACACCGTAGAAGGGGCGAGGTCCAACACGATACAAAGTTTAAAAACACAATGAAAACAAGGATTCATTCATACATTTTCTAAACGAGCTCCCGAAACATTTGCACAAACCACCACATGTTGTCTGACGCACTGATTGTCTTTATACATGTACATCAAATGATACACAAAGCTCTACAATAGGTGCAACACTGTTAGCAGCATCAGATTTGTAAAACCTCAAACCTATGAGTTTGTGTATAAGTACTGAAGGTGCAACTATGAAACTAGGAGGGGAAATCCAACTTCTTTTCGTTACAAACAGGCTAAAATACTGTTTTACATTAACAAAATATGGCCTCAAGGTGGCAAATCAAGTATAAAAGTATAGGGCTGCTGAAACCCACCAACAAAGACATAAAATAACAAAGCCATGGGACTTAGTGGTAATAAAGTGTTTTTAAGTGTAGGGAGAATTCGCCTTTGGCAAATGACTTGGCAAAAAGCCGTTTTATATGGTGTATCCTCCAGCCTCAAGACAGAGAGAGCTCTTCCGCACTAAAAGCAAAAGTCTTTAGTCTAATGTTGCCCGGAGAAGAAAAAAATATCAAACATAATACTCTCTTTGTTGTTTTTCTTCATATATTCAAATATTTCGTTTATTTATTTTTTTCTTCAGGAACCGTCTCTGAAACAGTTCATATCTAGTTCACATTGTTAACTTTTCTATTCGTGCTCCTTAAATGACAATCTTAAATCAAACTCTAGCTTTTTAACCGCATAGTTTGGATTTATATTGAATTATGTAAAATGTATGTATATTGACAAAGCCATGGCCGTGCGTAAACACCGGCAAACCCATTTTCACTGTCACCAGAAGAAAAAAACAATAAAATAGTAACGAAAAAAACATTATACAAAAAAAATTCATATCATAGTTGACTTGTTATTGCACATTTTAAACGTTAAATTCCGGGAATACCCGACGCAATAGGACATATAGTAACCTCCAGATGTGATTAGTGAATTAAAAAGCTTTATCGTGCGCACGTTTTGTCTTCATGATACACAGAAGCTGTGAGCATATGCATTTACCTTTCTCACTAAAACATGAATATTATTTTCACAGTTCTAGTTTAAATGTGAATTGGTATTGATATCAGTTCTATTCTATATATGTATTTCTTCACTCCTTTAGTATAAGGACATTTTCTGTACACGACTCATTACGCACAAACATGAAAAGGTCAAACCTATATGTACTGTTGTTTAAAGGCTACTAGAATCAAAATAGAGTTTTATTTGACCGCAGCATTTATCTTTTTTTCTTACAAACATCAAATAATACAAACTGTACCAAGTAAAGAAAAAGACTATTAGATTAAATTAGTTTGACGGCCACAATATTGATTACGGAGTAGTGAGGGGAACAGACTCAACGTGCCACAGCAAAGCAGACATAAAGCTCGCACATACAAGCCATCCTGTCCGTC
Source organism: Scomber scombrus (assembly GCF_963691925.1). Lineage (NCBI taxonomy): Eukaryota > Metazoa > Chordata > Actinopteri > Scombriformes > Scombridae > Scomber > Scomber scombrus. The sequence continues at coordinate 18,806,877 of NC_084985.1, forward strand.
CAATTTGGGGCAATAAGGGCCACAATAAAACTCTCCTTCCATCTCATAGTGTCCTTGGCCATGTGCACTCTATTGCTCTCTCCAGGTTGAAGTTAATCTTGCCCAGCTTTGCCATTACCAAACCCAGGTGGCCGCTAGCCCCCCGGTGTTTTGTTTTTTTAATTTTTTTTTGCAGCCTGTTGAAGTGAAATGGGGAAAAAATTTGGGAGAAATTCATCAATTGAGTCTATTTAAGGTTTTCAAACGCTCTTTAATTGACAGCTCATTTATGCACACTGGCTAAGAGTTTAGCGCGTCGGCGGTGGACATTTGTCAATCGTTCCTGCTCAAAACGCACATATCTCAAATCCCTTAAATGACTAGAACTTGGTTGTGGGTTATTTATGTGTACATGAATATAAAACAATGGGGTGTTTTAAAAGTAAAATGATATATGTGTAATATTTCTGAAATAAGGAGCATATTCTGCAGTGCGGGAGTGTTAAATGGCAAAGGCCGCGCGTTGAGCATTTTTACATACGCCTCTTTAGTAAATTCCCCAAAAACCATAGAATATTTCCACTACATGGCTGGACTAGTAAATACAGACGAACTAACAGCAATATGTCCACATCCCGTCTACTCTTCTCCTCAGTGGCCTGTTCCTTATAGGACACATGAGCCAATAAGGAAATTAAATACATCAATTAATTATGTGCGCCCAGTCTTATATTGTTTTTGGCTTGCACACTTCACGGTGTTGTACTGGCTTAGGTTGCTATCGATATCTCTCTGTTACAGTTATTAATTGTAGCTATTAAATCTTCATTTTCACAGCTGCCCGGCTAATACATCCTCAAAACAGTTTACTCTGACCACTGGCTTTGATCAGGCCCATATAATCGTGGCCGAAGAGGCCGTTTGAGTCGTATCATGTTCGTCCGGAGTGCAGTTATGAACAATAATGCGGCGTTTTATTACATCCAGCGGAAGCATTTATTTTTCACGAGAGACAAAGGAGAAAGAGAGCCGGTCCACACGCGTTAAGGTCCAGAATAGCCACTCGCCACTTGGACTGACACCGAATAGCCTATTCGACTATGACAGGAAGGAAAGGGGAGACGCGATTGCTGCTCTATCACAATCAAATCGACTTTTCTTAATAACAGATTTCATATACTTGGCACGCACGTGGAGTAATGTGTTTTGGAAGGATGTCAAATGTTGTTAGCGGATTCTTTGAAGAAGCAGAAAAAGGAAGAAGACGAAGATGAATGAGCGTACAAGCCAGCTGCTGTGATTTAAGATGAGTGCATATCTGGCGATTGGGTTGTAGCATGAGAACCATCTGAAAAATGAAATCACTTGTTTTGTACCCAGCGCCCACTGCTTACTGTTGTATCGTTAAGAAACTAACTGTAACCATTTTTTATATATAATTAAGGCAGTTTTCCCCAAATCCAAAACATTTGTGGCTAGACTGGACGGGGGTTGCAGATCTCTCCAGGTACAAGCCGGCCATGCTTTACTTCAACCATTAAAAAGCTCAAGCTCAGCAAAATGAATAGCACATGCAGCACGGAGGCTTGGCACAGATGTGTTGCCTTATTAGGGCCCCCAGGAAGACTTTCTCTACCGCACGGCCCAGTGAACACCAGAAAGAAATGTGGAAACTAAACACAAAACTGCTCCTATCTCAAACTAGCCTCGCATGCAAGAGATGACTCTGAGTGCTCAACATACAAGACGTTGTTGTTCTCTCTCTCTCTCTCTCTCTCTCTCTCTCTCTCTCTCTCTCTCTCTCTCTCTCTCTCTCTCTCTCTCTTTCTCTCCCAGTAGATCAAACTATTCAAGCTCCAGCCTGTGTTGACAACTACTTTTACCTGCGTGCATTCGAGGTGAGCCTGACACGAAAAGATCCACGGCCATGACATTGGTCCCAATAGCGCCGCCCGGTGGTAGAGGAAGGGCTAATCCTGAGTGCAGCCGTTGCCACTAAACTGATTCGAGGTGGATAAACCAAACGAGGGGGAAAGCCTCTCAAATGAAGTCGATGCAGCCAACAAGCAGAGGCTTTTCCTACCCGTACTCTCACTGTCGTTGCTCTCGCCTCCTTGGTAACACAGTTAATAACCTTGGGTCTCAGACGGTTTATTGCACTGCACTCCAATTGTACAAATGCTCCAGACTCTCAGACAGCTTTTATGGCGGCGTTGCTGCGGCAACGGGGAGGATGTCCAGTAATTAGGGACGGAATTCCAGCGCGCAGTAAAGGATGCGCAAGGCAAGGCCGGACTATGGCAGAGAGAGACAACCATAAACTTCAGCCTCTCTCCCCGTGTTTATGGCCCTTTTGACTGTCATATATGAACGCCAATGCGCTGCGGCTAGCTCCCATAAACACAGTGATAACAACAGCAAATATGGCGACCCTCGCCAAAGGAGAATGCTGGAACATTGTTTCCAAAACCCAATCAGTGAAATTACAGCTTGCACACACGAACACAGACACAGAGGCTACACACAGAAAGTTAGAGATAGAAAAACGAAAAGGAGAAAAAAAAACTTAAAATGAAGAGAAAAAACTGTACATGGTGAAATGCTTAAAGTTTGGCAAAAATAAATGTTTTGGAGATAAAGATAAACTCATGAGATCTCCATTCCACATAAATAGTTTCTGTAAATGGCACGCAGGAGTAAAAATGTTTAAATGGCTCAAAATACTGAACAAGATACAGCACAACACAGCACAAGTTAAAAACATAAGAATGACAACATTTCTTTCTCTTTATATCCATCTACAGTATATTATATGTATCTAAGTCAATAATTAAACCTTTGAGATTATTTTACATTGTTAAAGCTGATTGGACAGCTGTATTTAAAATGGTACTTTATTTAACAAATCCAAATAAAAGATAGTGAGTGCGCACCTCTGTTAGTTTAGACGGTTCATAATTTCCATCTCTTCCAGATCTGCTGCTTTGGTTGTTTGTGTTTTTGAATGATCTGCTATATACACAAAGACACCTAACTGTGACAATTCAGCTGTAAGCGGGAGTTAAATGTGTTGATCTAACGTGCGTAAAATGTTTGACTTGTGCGCATTTTTATTCACCAATTGTCTCCCAAACCTACATTTTTTAAACCGTGTGGGGGAAAAACAACCACGAACAAATAGTTTTTTTTCATTTATCTTTTTCATTTGTTTTTATTTGGAAATATAGTATAATACACAATAGTTTGGGCATACCAAGCAGTTGATTCAATGCGATGACCCTGACCAGCCTTCCCCTGACAGCACACTTGAAAATGTAGCTGTCTTCTATAGACTGCAAGTACCAAAGGATCACGAGTCATGAAAAAAAATATTCTGTTATGCATATCAATATCAGACCCGAAGAGGCCCGCTGCATATATATATATATATATATATATATATATATACCTGTGTGAATATGTTGGGCGTGTACCTCAGTGCAACTCCACACGGATCCATTGGACAAGCTTATCTCTCTGGTTTGGCCTGCATTATCAATACTCGATCGATAGTCTTCAAAAATCAAAATGACCACGTGGATTTTGCGGTATTGAAAGATACGCAAAATATAAATAGTCAGCCCTCATATTCTGTGGGTTACAGGAAAGACAACAAAAGCTCGTTTTGAGGTCAGCCCAGACTGAACACGGAATCCCAACAGCCTGCCTGTAATAATGGACTTTGACTTGGTTAGCCGTGACATTAAAAGGAGATAGTAAACGAGTGGCTACAAAATAAATAAGCACACACAACAGAAACACATTACATTCTCATCCGTTCGGACTCATTATTTGGTCACACCAATGTTTGTATAGATTCAGTTATTAAAGTCACATATTTGCCGAAATCCACATTTTTTCTGATTTGAAAAACAGAAAAAAAGTCAAATAAAGCTTTTGATTACAAAATACACTGGGTCAGTCAATTAGTGACTGCTACTTTTGCCCGTGTGAGAAGAAAATAATCAAGGCGTCTGTGAATCACAATAATATTAACATGGGCCTTCCGCGAGCATTCAGTCTTGACGAGGACAAAAATC
>NC_084985.1:18815934-18840042 GCF_963691925.1 Scomber scombrus
CTTTCAAAGCCAAAGCTTTGTCTGTACGGTCGACTTCAAGTTCGGGGGAGGGAGAGGGTCCTTCACAGAGAGCAAAGGGCCTACTGTGCCCCGGATGGAGTTCCTTTAATTGCTTTTGCATTTACGCTGGCTTTAGGTTACAAGATTGGTCGATAATGTGAGCCTGTAACTTTAAGCTAAGGCCAAGTCAAATGAACTTCACCCTCGCACTAACTGTGTGAGATGCACGCATTTGACATATTCTCTGGTGTAGGTTTGCATTTAACTTCTGAATATTGAATCACTGATAAACAACATACCCTTGATGTTATTTTTGGAAGATTCTTGTCATCCAAACCCCTCAAGTTGAATCACTACATCTTTACGCAAACACAATGTTTATTCAATACAATCAGATTTCACAAGAACAAGTCTAAAAAGATTCAAACTGCCATACTAACCGCTGGTAATAAAGCGCCAGGAGTGACTATGAGACAGATTTGACACGAAGACCAGACACAAATGGATTTACTCAGAGACACATTTTGTTGCCCTTTAGGCTTCTTACTGAAGTATGTTTTAGTACTTTTACACATACACACACACGCACACGCGCACACACACACACACACACACACACACACACACACACACACACACACAGACACAGACACAGACACACACACACACACACACAATAGATTTACATTTTTTGGGTTAAATTAAACACTTAAACAATTACACGAGTTCACCGATATCAACACAACATATTTAATTTAAAATAACAGTATAACAAATGATCTGGAGTCCAGTGGGTTTTTTTTAGGCAAAGAATACGACACAGAGATGGCCCAATCCGTGTGCCATAAAACCTTGTTAGGCAACAAGTAAACAATTCAGTGTGAGAGCCTGAAAGTACAGTTTAACACCAAGGCAGGTAGGCCTACAGGCTGTAAAGGAGGCTAAATAGGCGTATTCAGAGTCTTGCAAAGAAGCCTCCTGTAGTTTAAGTCTTCAAGTATAATAAAGAGCCCAGAGCTTTAGTACAGGCTGTTTTTTGTTTTCATTTTATGGTAGAAAAAAAGGAGCCTCCACACCTGCACCTCAAAAAGAAAACATTATGTTTAGAATAGTTTACTGAGCAGGAGGCCGTAGAAGACACATGGGTACTCTTGACTTTACAAAAAAGAGACGAGTGCCTGTTGTGTCTGTACATATTAATTAAAAGGCGGCATAAAAGACAAATTTCCTAAGTTACACATTTGCTAAGTTGAAGATTTGTAAAGCGTACACGAGCCAGCGGGCGCACAACCAAAGCAAAACGGCGATTGGTTGAACTAATTATTAATAAATGTATAACGTTCTGATAAAACATCATTATAATATATTAATTGACTTGTTTGCTTATTTTTGTACCTCCCATATTTATACATTTATAAGACAAAAAGGTGTGTTTGAACTTGAATGGTACAAGGTCTTGGCTCTTGGTTATCATGTAGCTATAGTGATAGCAGGCTGGAGTTACGGGGGGATTATAAAACCATCTGACTGAAACGTGAAACAATCAGAGCTTGCACTTAGTTGCGATAAATGAACGAGCGAGAATAAAACAGTAAATTTGAACCTGATTGAGGGCACATCTGTTGATTTATCCACAGGTGACAGAAATGTGGGCCGACAGCAATGGCGACGACACAGGGGCCAGGCGGACCACACAGGGGAACTGACCAACTCCACGGTCAACGGGAGCACCTCTGTCAAACCAATGGAGACTCACAATACTGGATTAGCCTGTAGAGAGTATCCTGGGAAACAAGGCGTCAAGACGAGCAGGCCTGCGTGGACAAAAGGACATAAACTGGACTTTAGTGGGGGAAATAAATGAAATTTCACAAAGAAAGTCATTTAAAAATAGAGAGAGGAACACTTTGTAGAAAGAAAAAAAGTGATAGAGTTTCAACTTCATGGTAAAAGAAACTCAACCAGTTGAAAAAAAAATATTGCGTAAGAAAACATTCATGTCTTTAAAACACATTTGCGCGTAAAGGATCAGAAAGAAAAACACATTCAGCACATTAGAAACGGCATTCCCCATATTATTCCATTCTTGACCCAGGCGTGTCCGTATGCCCGAAGAATAAATATTTAAATACTTGCAAGAATAGAGAAGGATTGAGCCTGATTAATAGTGGATTTTGTATAATCTAAATGTCGTCTCCCATTATTTAAGTGTATTTCTACTCTGGATGATTTTTTACGCTTTGATTTTTTTTATTTTTTTTTAAATGTGTGTCGGCCTATCTTCCGTTATTTTAGATGTGATCCCTCTATATATATTAAAATGATAAAACAGAATAAACAACAGCCACTAATGTTGAGAGAATTTTGGAGTGTTTCATTTAAGCAAATGCAACGCGCAATCAATATAGACACCCAGTCGATATTGATCTTGCAACTGGGGCGAAATTGCATTTTAGAAACACCCGTATCAGTGTTTTAGTGTTTGTTTTATTTTACTGAACGTGAACATTTCTGTTAAAGCCCATAAACACAGAATATCGTCTGCGTCAACTATTGCACTTCATAAATGTAATATACTCTGACTCGTGATCAACTCAATTGTTAGATTGAAAGACTAAATTCAACGGAAACGTTGCCTCTGAATTTGTTACTCTTTTGTCTTTTATGTAGCTCATATATTAAACATCCAATCACACTCATTTTGCTTTTTTATTTATTTATCCAAGCTCAAAAATTGATAAGAGAATCTGAGGAATGCACAAAATGTGTTCTATTCACAGATATCTTAAGTGATCCAGATCCCCATAGATTCAGGTCACCATATATTGACTGTTTCCGCTAACTCGTCAAAGAAAATCTCAGAGATTTCAGCCCAAACTATTATCTACTTTAGCTGAAATAGACCGAATCATGTTAAATTATAAAAAGTAATAGCATTTAAATGTGTTCATTTTTGGATTACAAAGATCGCCCTGTAATTTCAGATTGTTGTTTTGACTAGATACGAATGTAAATCATCTACAGCGCTTTTATAACATTTCCGTGACACCGTCGTGTTCACTGTTACTTTTAGAGATGAAAACACTTTAGAGGATTATAATTTCAAGAATAACAGCTGTACGTCCAGCTTGGTTTTTCCACAATGGTTTTCTGTGCTGAGAGACATTATTTAAACATCCCTGCAAGTTTATTTTTTCTATGGCTTTGAATAGCGTGCAGGGTGAATTTGTGTTGAAGGAATTAGATGAATTTGTGCGTAAATGCGCAACTGAAGACGATAAGCGACGCAAACAAACCCTCTGACTTTTATTCTAATGGACTCGCTCTGTATCCTGCTAATAAAAAAAATACACCCAGTATGTAAACCCATCATATATGAGCACAGTAAATTATCTGGCATTCATATTTCAAAACAAATGAGTTGATCTGCGGGGTTATCAGGACAGCAAAAATACCGTCCGTTGTGAGGATAAGGAGCAGACTGGGACATGGAGGAGGCTTTCACATAATCTCGGTCAAGTGCTTCTATTTGACCGCTGTCATAGGCTTGGATAAGCTTATGTCTGCTGAGGTCTTTGTGGTGCATTACGAGATTATCCTTCAAACTCGAGCTCCACCAGCTTGACCAGAGCCACTGTATATTATCGAGTGACTGATGGTTGCGGGCCGCGCTTTCATTATGCACGGACACAGCGAAGGTCAATGTAAAGAGCATAGACAAGTGTTGGCCCTGTCTGTGTTCAACCACGTCTGACAGCCAGCCGAGAGACTTAACTGCTGCTTGCTGGTTATTTGGTCTATTACACATATTCACTGGTCCGAAAACCACACAAGACACCATCCTATCCAATAAAAGCATGTTTCTGCATAGATTAAATATAAACTATCCCTAGTCTATAGACAGGCTGCAAAGATATAATACGTTTTTCTTTAATTCATTTCATTAAAACAGAAGATGATTGTGGTCTCATTTGGTGGTTACTTTAAAGTGGTCATTTCCATGCTGATGCAACATGGACGTGAATAGTAAAAGAGAATAAAAAGTGCTCTCTTTAGCATATCTGTTATTCGAGAGCACATATAAACAGATGATCGTTTCCTCCACTCTGTCGCCTACGTTTCACGTACAAGAAAAGCATTCATGGAGGTAAAGATAGCCTATAGCATTTTGCATTAAAGAAGAGGTTAATTGGAAATTTTTTGAGCACCAAAATTAACTGCAATTCACTCTTTGGCCTTAGTGTGGCAGCAGAACTCAATTCTTGCACACAGCAGCGTCTTCCTGCCACAGTCAGAGATGGCTCATGTGAGAAGAGAGGGATAGGCGGAGCATTACGCTGTGAGCTTTGGACCTTCACGTTATTTGTCTGGTAGGGGGCGGGAGCTGCACGTTTGTTTTGGTCCTCACCAAGCCAATGGGACGCCGCCGTGTTCTTTCGCAGCCAATGAATCGCTCCTCTGTTCACACCATTGCTGAAAACTTCCGCTCACAGTTTCCTCTCTTCCGGAATGTCTCCAGAATGTACTGAGCAGTGAGACATCACACTTTTCTTCTCATCTCTGACTTTATTGTGTAACGCGTGCGCGCTCCTTCGCTGTGCCTACGTCAGAAGACGTGAGAGCTCGGCAACGCTGGCATCCCGTGCCGTGGACGCACCGTCTCATATTTCTCGAGCTACTGGCCAGCTGGCAGCATGCGCCATGTCATAAGCACAGGCTAAACACTTAGAGGCCACAATACTGCCTTCAGCCTCTGAGTTTAAATTCTCCTGGATCAATGTTTGTTCACTTTGTATTTTTTATGTTTTTACAAAACTATCAAACATATGCTAATTGTTTATAAGTAAGCTTTGAAAAGGAAATACGAATTCACAATGTGTGTCTACACTTAGGCTATTAAACCACAACACGTATTAATACCACTTCTACTAATAACAGTTATAATAATCATTTTATTTATTTCAATTTGTGGATTAATAAACAAATAAACGTTCTTGAATTATCTACAACGGCGAGTTCTTGTTAGCCAATCTATTTACATTGAGTCTTCATTGCCTACTAAATACAACACGTTCCCAATTTGCAAAAAGTAAAAACAAGCTGGATACAGTGCCAGAGAAAATACTGGACACGCCGCCCCCATCCACTTGAATGAAACAGTGAGTACAAGCTTTTGAGCTCTTGACTGGTACTGTACAGCTAGTGTATGAGTATAACCTGCAGGACACATGGACGTATCAAGATGTTGCTGGATTGTCCCTACCAATATTTTTTTTTATTATTATTATTATTATTTTTACCGTTCTTAAACAACTTATCTGCTTTAACTAAACGTGATGTTAAAAGTAAGATCTCTGTAGAGTTGCCAGGTTTGTGGGGGCTATGTTCTCTTTTTTGTTTGTTTATTTTTCAGTGTGTTATTATGAATATGATAAAGATTGAAAAAGCTTGATATGGGGGATACTCGACCTGATGATCTGGCAACTGTCAACATCAGACAGTACGCATTAATGACTAGCAGCAGGCCAGCAGCAGAGGAGTCGGTGAGCTGGAGAATCTAAAGCAGTTAGTATTTATAGTTTAAACGCTCCAAATGTCACAGAATTTAAACGACAAAACTAAGATCATTTGATATCATATTTAATTACAGGCATTATAGATGTCGTTATCTCATTTCTGATTATTACTCAGACATGTTGTTGAATTAAACAGCTTTATTACTGTTGGGGAGAATCCCTCCCAAAATAAAATTAAGACATCTGGTCCTTTTTTTTTTTGTTAAAGTGAGAACCAAAGTGTCAGTAACGACTGAGCTTAGTTAATAAGAAAAATAATTAATACAAACATTCATCTTTGAAATTAGTGAGAGAAATATTTACTATTTAATGCCATCTCCACTTTTCCATGAGTGGAACAGGAGCAGTTATTTTTGCGTATGTGATTATTTATGTACACTCCCTCTTTTTATATATATATATATATATATATATATTGATGGCAGATGCTAACAGGTGAACGTCGGCCTCTCAGGTGAGTTCTTATGTCACAGAGATACAGACAGGTGAGCCGCAGCCTCTCAGGTGAGCTCTGAGGTTATAGTGAAAAATCTAGTCATAAGTTCAGGAGTTAAATGAAAACTGATTTTTGAAATGTATATATAGGTTTAAGCTGTGGCTCTGTTCCACAAAGTGAAAGAGGACACAATCTCAGGTCATTATCTGCAGGTTTCTACGCATCTAATTTTACTGTAACTCTTATTGTGAGTTTTTTTAAATATTAATTTTGGTCTCAGATTTATTGCTAAGTAGTCTGTCAATAAATTAAATATTAAAAAAAAAAAATCATGACACAAGTCCAGTTTCAGCCAAGTCAGCAAATACATATTAAAAGGAAACATTTTTTGCAGAGTCAGGCTCTTTATGCGAGTATATGTGTGTGCGCATGTGCCTATAAAAGAGAAATGAATGGTAGAGAGTAAGTACACACACAAATTATTTTGGCCGTCCAAATAAAAAAATAAAAAATAAAAAAACGCCCAGCAAAGTTAAAAGCAAACAGTGAAGTCATCCTAACAGGTGTGAAACCCTGCACGAGGATGTGCACCTCAAATAAATAAGGAGGGATTTGGTTTCGTGCCTGACATTTGACTTGTTGAATCATATTCATGGTTTCAGCCAAACCACGCATGCCGGGCTGAAGGGCTTTTGACTGCAGTTGCATCACAACCGTATTTAGCAACTCTAAATCTAAATCTTTAAGACCACCAAGTGAATATTCACAATCTGTTGTCATATTATTGTTGATAGTGAACGATGCAAGGAAAGTGGATATTTCTTTTTTTTTTTAAACAGCACTGAATTGTCAGCGACGGTCAAATCAATTTAGCTTAAATTCTCTTGAAATAAAACTGCAATCCACCTCATAATAAAACATTTTCCAATATTTGTTTTTGTTTTTTATTTATTGACACATTTTCACGCAAAAATATTTCCGGAAATGCTCCTAGAAAACACACCAAACGAGGGAGGAATTAAATTCACCTTCTTAAAAAAAGAGAAAAATAAAAAAAATCACCATTCAGCGCCCAGGTTGGACATTTCGGCAGTTAAAACATTTTCATTCTTACCTCTGAATAATCTGATAATCACAGGAAGCGCATACATTTTCTATAATAAATTAAAGAGCTCACGGGGTTTCTGAGTTTTGTATATATTTGAAATATCAGAAGAAGAAAAAGTAATAGACTAACACAGTTGAATTCTCACAAACATATTACATTATAGTTTGTAGAACAATAATAAACTGATAATGGACGGCCTGTGCCATTTGAAACTCTTTTTATTTCAATTAGTCATTTTGGATTATTTGTTTAAACGCACTAAGAACTAGATTTGGAGGGGGAAAAATGACAAGTTCACTTCAATGCCCTTAAAGTTTGAATGTACTTTAAATATTTTTGAATTGTAAATATTTGTTTTCGCCGTACAGCTGCAGGGACGGCGACTAAGAGGGGACATTTGCAGTGTTACGTGTATGTTTATTATTCAAATAAACGACGTTTTCCTCCACTTTCCACCCGCGTGTGTTTGTTATCGTCACAGCAAAAGTCAAAGGCAAAATACTGATGTCATTATAGAGTGAAATTTGTATATTATTAGTAATTATCATCATCATCATCATTATCATCATTATTATTATTATTAATAATAAAGAATTTGAGCTGTGTATGTGGTGTTTGACTGCTGATAATCTACTTGAATTTGTCGCGTAGTCGTCGCTAGATGGCGATGTCAGCCTATATTTCAGCACACTCCAACCTCAACTGACTTATTTCCTCTTTTCCCAGAGGTCTACTGAAAGTTTTTAAATATCTGAATTTTAAATGTATAATTTCTATAGTTTATAACATATGTGGATTAAATGAGCAGCTGCAAACCCAGCAAAGTATCACACTACAGCTCCACTACATTGTTACAGACTCACTGTTGACATTATCAGTACTATTTTAAATTCCGCTGCTCCAAAAAAATGGGACATTCATTTCCTCCTTAATATATTGTGGTTGAATATATAACCATGGTCTCATACGATTAAAAACGAACCCGCTGTCACCATGACTTGGATAAAATTCAACCAAGTCCATATTTTATTGGGACGGACTTTAACACCGACATATTTGACTCACACACAAATAACCTGGATATCATGCCGGAATTTACTTTATATACACAACCACATGAATACGCATACATTATAAAAAGCTATGATTGATAAGAACACATATCCCGGACGATTATCTAAGCATTATAATAAGAATTGCACCATGGACTGGATATGAATGAGAACACGGATTCATATGATAAGACTAAACTTCATACAAGCTAAGCATGTGACTAGGTTTTAAAAAGGAAGGCAAGACAGATTAATATTTAACATTGCCAAGGTCCAAATCCGAAATACCGTCACTTCCTTTTGAATCTTCGCGTTTATCACTGTCGTTAAACTTGCAGATAAAGGTGTAGTTCGGTGGCGCACACCTCTCTGAGCTGGGGTCAGTTATCCTGCGTTGTGAGTGAGCAAAAGTCACACATACTGCAGTTATATATTTTCTCTTTTTTTTCTCCCCCCTCCACTTTACTCCGTAAACAGTAGGCTATTTAACAACAAGTGGCAGGAAATGGAGGGTCCAGCACTTAAAGGCCTCTGAAATTTTGTTCCAGATGCTCCGGGAAATCATTTGGCAACATACAAATGAACCATTTTCAGTCAGGAGGGAGTTGTGATGTTCCAATCCATGAGTCCATACCTATATATATATGTGTATAGGTGTGTGTGTGTGTGTGTGTGTGCGTGTGCGTGTGTGTGTGTGCGTGTGTGTGTGTGTGTGTGTGTGTGTGTGTGTGTGTGTGTGTGTGTGTGTGTGTGTGGTAGTAGTAGTTTATCTCCCATTGATGTTGGTTGTAGATATTGTCCGTGATAATAATAAAAAAGGAACTAGCTGATGGTTTTCAATTTGTTGACAACTTTCTTCTCCTTTACGCGTCTGTTTTGAAACCATATTGTGACCTGTCTCTCGGACAGGTTGGTCTGGGCAGATATCCTCCTCCTTTTGTCCTTCGTGATAAATTTATTGGCGGCGTACTCGCGCTCGAGTTCCTTCAGTTGCACCTTGGTGTATGGCACGCGCTTCTTTCTTCCACGTCGATAAGAGCCAGACTCTCCTCCAACGTGTGACACTGCGTCTGAGAAAAGAAACAAAAGAAGCTGTGATAGACTGTTTCCCAACAAGTGGATCAAAACATCACAATAATCTTCAGACGTGTATTTGTGTATTTATTCCTAATAAATGAAAATCTGTTGAGCCACATATTTCCACTTTATTTCAAATAAATAGATATTACAAGGTTTGATATGTAAGATTTGATATGTAAGAGTGTTAGATCCATGAAACAAGGTGAAATGGCTGACTATTCCGTGATAATAACAGCTAATTAACAAAACAAAAAAATACTGTAACATTTTGTTCTGTAAAGGAAACTTACAAAGTCATCTCAGCGGATTGTTACATTTTTGTGTTTCCTAACTAAACATTTTAAAACTAATTATTTAACTTTTTGTCCAAATCTAATTATCAGACTGTTGTTAGATTTGCAGCCTGACAGAGAAATGTGCATTTTATACACTAATTCTGTACAATATGTAACCTGTTGTCTGGGTAGTAACACACTAACATGTCAAACAGCTCTGTCCTGTTAAGGCTGGACTCTGAGGGATGTTATCCTACCTGGTATGGAGGACTTCCACATGTGTCCAGGCTGCGGCTGCTCCTTGGCGCAGTAAACCTGGCCGTTCCAGCCGTTGGCGGCGAGAGTCCACGGTTGGTAGCTCTCCATAGGCAGCAGGGACTCGTGTCTGGCCTCTGACGGCGCACTGATAGTTGGCACCACAGGAACGTCCAGGTAACTGGGCACAGGTTGGTATGGGCCTGAAGGATAGGTCGGATAGAAAGCGAATTCCTTTGCCCGAGAGGTGAAGTCGTCGCCCGAGGCGGAGGTGTCCATGTATTTCTCTCCATAAGCGGAGGGGGGCTGCGCTCCGCATGACTTTATACTGCTGTGATGCGACATTCTGCACGGGTAATAACCGCTACCGAAGTACCCATAAGGAAGAGACGCACTGGATGAATTCTGAGCAGCAGAGCAGGGGCTGCACTGCTTCACCGGCTCTCCCATACCGGAGGTGGGCAAGTCGCTGGACGAGTAAGCCGTACTGGGTGCCAGGGACGCGGGGTGCGCCATCAGATTCCTGCACTGGTTTGCAGCAAAGTTGCCACCAGCAAAACCCTCCATGTTCTTGCTCACTTCATCGGATCCGCCGCCGTTGTCGTAGAGAAACATCACCGACGGGTCGACCCAGCGAGGACGGAGGAGCAGTGACGTTGTCATAGCACGGCATCCAACATTGAAGCTTCTGGCTCTTTTTTAAAAAGCCCTGAGACTGAAAAAAGGAGATACTGGTTCCCAGAGTGTAAAGCCACTCTGACGCGCACAAGAGCGCCGAAGTTGAGCCGCCATTGGCCCAGCTGTTGACACGTGACCAGGCTATGCAAAGAGGACGGTAAACATCCCCCAGTACAGATAATTAAATGGAGGAAAATGCGGCGGAGTAAGGTGACCGTACCTTTCAAGGGATTTAGCTTGTGTCGTGTCTGCTTCAATTCGATAAATATTGTACCTTAAATAAAAAATAAAAAAGCCGGATACACACAAGAGTGGGCAACATTATTTCTAATTTATGTGAATTGATATGAGAGCTCTAATCAGAAAAATATTGATTTGATATTGATATATATATCCTATATATATAGTTCAAATCGGAGTGAATTATCTTAAACTGATCTACAGTTTCAAGAGACAGCTGCGTTTCATCATCCATATATGACTAATACGCACAGCCTATGGCCTTTACGCAAGCACACTGACTAGCCTTTGTCTGCGTCGTAACACGAATTGGGTATTATTGTATATCCATTTACGCAAAGAGATTCCCAATTATTAAAGCAGAATGTTATAATACACTGACTATGATGAACATGAACTAGAAGGAATGAACTACAGTTCTGTCGCCTGCTGATGTATAGATACACTATGTACTGTGTTATACTTGTGCGTCCGTACTCTGTACTAAACAGCACATTCAACACGGGAAAAAGACAGAAGATACAGGAAAGTGTGAGTGAGCATACTTCATATGTCCCCAAACAGTCAGAAACAGGGGCCTCTTTAAACATCTCGTTTCCTGGTTAAGCTAAAAATAAGGACAATTGGATATAATGTTGTGGTTTCAGGTGAATATTCCAGATACTCGACATCTGACATGTTTACAATATGCAAAGACAGAACACAGCTCTTGGCTTGGCAGTGCGAAAGTGTTTTTACATAGGAGGTAGACGCGGCTGGAGGCCAAGGTCAAGTTGAAAGTTGCTGTCTAGCCATCCAGCCTGTCGGGCTATTCAGGCTTTGAAGGAACCGTCTGAGCTCTTGAAAAGAGCGGAAGAGGGGTGAGAATTCCTGTCCCAATGAAAGCTATTGGAGGACATTAAATTTTACTATCATTTTGTTTTCTCCAGCGTTTATTATCACGAACTAGTCTGTGCCCGCTTCACTTGGGTGGTGCGCATTTTTTTTTTGTATCCCTGCGTTGGAAATATAAAAAGGAATGTTGCTGTTTTTTTAATTGCAGATCTTTTGGAGGTGTTTTTCGGCAAATACGTGCGAAAATGATGTGATCTCTGAAAAGAAGGGAAGGGATAGACACGTCGTGTGTGTGTGTGTGTGTGTGTGTGTGTGTGTGTGTGTGTGTGTGTGTGTGTGTGTGTGTGTGTGTGTGTGTGTGTGTGTGTGTGTGTGTGTGTGTGTGTGTGTGTGTGTGTCTGGTCTGCTGGTTTGTGTTTACGACCAGTGGCTCTCCGTCTATTCTGTGTTGGAGGAAATGGACCTGGTGGGGCTTTCACCAGGGTTTCGAAATCCAGGAAATCCAGCATGGTGTTTTGGCCTTGTTATGTGTAATTGTGCTGGTATGCTGACTGCTAGTAAGAGATTAAAACAATCTACCAAACAGAATCTGTCACTCAGGTGGGTAAAACACTGATGCAGACGTTGGGTTTCCAGCCTATTAGCATATAATGTTGATGCAAATTATTTTAAAAAAGATTGTTTGGTCTCATCTGCTTCCTTTGCTATATCAGAAGTTAAACCTCATCACAAAATGAACATAAATAATCTATACATTATTTAAAATCCCACTGAAATTAAAGAAAGGCCTTCATAGGCAATGGATACAAGCTACACAAATGATGTGTCTGTTCAAAGCTGCACACGGGAATATTTAAAACCATTTGGAGTATTTTTTATTTGTATTTTGTACTGGAACTGGAAAAGAAAAGAAAAAACAATACTGTCGGGGGGGGGGGGGGGGGGGGGGGAGTGCCGAAACGAGCGAAGAGTGATGGACAAAGATTGTGTTACTTTACAAGAACCAACATTCAAACATAGCGAGAGTTTTGTTGTTTTTTTAAACAAAAAGTGCACTTATTAATTTGTCTCCGGGGGAGGTGCATCATTTCTGTTGAATATAATGCAACTATTGTGGGATTGCACTCATTTTGTCCTTGCTTTTTAAAGTCAGCTGAATTAGGCCCCGCATTTGATCCAAATAAGAGAACAAACTCATGGTTTTAATCAAATATTGAATGTCTACAAGAAGATATATTATAAACTATTAGAAATGCATCGCTTTTTGACATAATGCTACACATACGCATATACCACTTATCAGGGGAGTTAATTACGCAAGATTAGAAAACACAACAGGCTTTTGTTAGCCGTTTGGGTTCAAAATCCGAAATATCTTCCTTCCTGAATTTGCATTAGGAGAACCTCCACTCATACAAGATGCATTTTTATCTATACTCTTAAATTATGTAATTTGTTCTATTTTTCTATTTGGCACCTCGTCAAATCAAGCTTGATCATATACAATATTCTTTATAAATTCAAGTTTTTTTGCATTCTTTTCGCAATTTGTCGGGAAGAAAAGTCGGCCAAAGCATAACGTAATTTATTCCGAGCTGTCACAGTAGCGTGGAAATGTCTTGATCTTATCATGCAAGAAACTTGAAGTAATGAAATCATTCAGCAGCGACATGCAGCAACAACCCACGAGTCGTGGAGTAACTGTACGAGCCCTAACCTGTTGCGTGTTTACTGCCCTCAGGCCTTTTTTTCAACGTAGGCAAATGAAGCTTCAAAATAAACACTGTGTGGTTAATGATTAACTGTCCCATACATTGTACTTGTCATGTTATATGTCACGTTATATTTTAGGTAATCTCTCCGCACGTATAGGCCGTCGCATCAAGCCTGTGGCGTTGTTCAATATGTTTCAGCGGGTTTGCTTTTCTTGCATGATCCTCTATGTTTTATCCTGACTTTTCATTCTTTGTTCACTCACAATAATGGCGCGTCCTCTCCAAGGTGGCCGCCGGCGCGCGCATGTGGTCAGTCCAGACATGAGACATCCCAAAGTACAATGAACACACACTTTACAGCAGGGGCCCACACAGTGTCCCGCCAAATACACGCACACTTTCACCATGGACTTAAACACTGTATCCCAGGAACCCTCGTGGAAGACACTTAATCAATGTAGCACTGAATTCTTATTAAACTATGTAGAAAATCAGTGGAGAACGGCTGCAATCAGACTGAAGCATTATGAGAATTGTAGTTTTTTGCAAGTTGTAACGAGGAGCACTTGGTAATCATGAAATTATACTATTCCTACTTTGGATGTGGACCCCCCTGATCCATCTGAAGGATCCCTGGAGGTTCCTTGGACTCCACATAGGGAGCCACTGCTTGGCAGCAGAGTCTGGATTTTTTCTTCGAGGTCATTATCAAAGTCCAACCCCCTGTTTGTACTGGCATCCAAATTACGCAGCGAGAGAGAGAAAGAGCACATTTATTCCTTAACGCCTGCAGCCTGGGTAAAGTAGGGAAGTGTCTAAGCCATATAAAGTTATGCTCACCAATAAATTTATATCGTTAATAGCATAAATTGCGATATAAAAAAGCTTGCTATGGCGAAATACATGCTGTTAGATTTCAGTCTTGTTGATGAAATGTGTTTAAAGTAGACGGCTGTCAAAAAGTTGTCAAAACATAACAGCCAATATGTTTTTGTGGTCAAAGCAGTGAACCACAGGGCGGTCACACACTTGACTTTTCCATATTTTCTGGTCGCCTGCGGTGTGATTATGAAGGATTGCATAAAAATAACAAGAAAACCTAGTTCTTCCCGGACACACACACACACACGAAGCCAACCGAAAGGTCCACGGTTAACTGGAAAAGCTTCACTCTCAAGGTGTTGGTGATGTGTGCTTTGAGTGACACTTGGGTTGTACATTTCCGTCTGTTTCAATTTCTCCAGCAGAAGTCTTAAATGTTGCGTTAACAGCCTACTAAAGTTATAGCCTGTAAGCTGCATGTGAAATCATTTATTGGCATAGAGGAATCTCAGTAAATATAAAGGCCCGCCGTTCTTTCACGGAAAGTGCAGTCGGCACTCAGTTCCACATCTGTTGTATTTTTGATTGTAGCCTCTGATAGAAGAGATGCTCAAGAAATGTCATCATTCTAGCCCCGGTTTGTGTCATTCTGAGTGTGTACTTTAACAAATAATTAGGCAGTAAACAGACTGACAGATCCATACACACAGGAAAAAAACTATTAGGCCCTCTATAATTTAATTGAAACTTAATGTCCAATCATCGCATACTACGCATAACCATTACATATATGGATAAATATTATTATTAATTATTATTATTAATATTATACTTATTATAATTATCATCATCATTATTATATTGTTTTATGATCATCTTCACTGTCATCAATACCTGATCTAAAAGAACCTGCTAAATGTCGGCCTACTGACTTGTGCAACGTGCTTAAAAAGAAAAAAGAAAGTAAAACACATCTAAAATAAATAAAATTATGTATTTGACTCCATCTTCAGCAGCCTTACAGTATGCACCTTCAAAAAAATTCTAAGGGTGATAAAAAAAAAAGGAAAAAATCGGATGAAAGAGAGAACAGGACCCACATTTATGCGTCAAATATTACGCACAGTGGCTGAACTCGTTCACCTGTTACATTTGAAGTAGTTCACCGTTATAGGCCTATTTGGTCAAAATAATGTGATATGTAACGAGTGGCGCCACTTATTTGAAAGTGAAGATTCATCTGTGAATTTTAATTCAGCTTTATATTAAATATTGCCGGGCTAAACAACGAAAATAGTCGCAAAAGTCAATTAGCAGCAGAGCAGGCTTCAGCCATCATCATTTGCCAAAATCATGTAAATACATAAGACTTCTCTCATCAGTCCGCACGACTGAATGGCAAACAGTTGTATTTATTTATAAACTGGTTGTTGAAGATTTTAAAGACAGAATTAAACTATTAGATTTTATCTATTTTAACATATCGGCTAAATGTTAAAATAATTTAATTTCATTAGTTTAAAAAAAAACAACCATCGACTTATCACATTTGCATTCGCGGGTTGATATTTTAATTTGATAGAACTTACATATGATTTGTGTTTTGTGATTGGTTGTTTTAAATTTTAATACGAATTTCTTGAATGTGTAATTAAAAGCAGTCGGTCCAGGGTGTGTTCAACATGCACATTATTTTCCACTCTCCAAGAATGTTTGGAAAAGAGTCTGTAGCTCTGTAATTCAATATGCATATACGAAGAAACAGAAATAACGCTGTTTAACTTTCGCAATTTTTACTTTCCCTATTTCTTTACACGGTGAACCACGTTGTGGGAAATAATGTAGTCAAAAGTTTGGACACACCATTCACAGTGTGTCCAAACTTTTGACTGGTGCTATAAATCTGCACGAAAAACAACGATTCAGAAACACTGTGCTTAATCCTCTGTTGCAGCTAACACGCCTTCCATCCCATGCTTATCAGCTGGATGCCAGATTGAATATTTATTTGCAGGCGCTCACTGCACAACACAACATGAACCGCAATCATCACAAAACCATTGAAAAATACGGAGACATTTCAGCATATTTTTTCTAGGCAGAGGGCTGATGGTTATAGGAAATTGCTAGACAAGATATGAAAAAAACAATGGGGACATATAGCCTACTCGCGATGGAAATGATGACAGCAACACTTTCTAAAAATATAAACCCATTTGCAACCAGACGGTCTTGTAAATATCACCTTTCCCAAGAGATGCCTGAGACGCACAAACCAGCCAACAGAATGACATGCACTCTTGTGAAACGTCAGGGCTTTGCACCTGATGTGTTTCCTTGCAGAATTGTCATACCCCCATGATGTTTCCCCCTTTTAATGGGGGTAACACAGGCCTGATCCCAGTGGCTTGCTAAGCCCGTTGTCTAATAGCGCGGGGCTTGCAGGATGGAGCAGGGGAGAGCGATAAAAAAACGGGTCTTACAGCGAAGAGACTTCCAGCTGTATAGTCATCAGGACATGTTTCGCTCCAAGGTCAGCGAGTTAACTCTGGTAGCTGCGTCATCCTGTTTCAAGGCCAAGTTGAAGCAACGGAGACGGGAGGGGCCTCGGTAATGAGGGCTAAACTATAATTTATTTTTCTTCCAGGTTCAGACTCCCCTTGTGCTCCTCAGTCAGCGGCACAGTCAACATCCACCAACCCATTCATGCGCAATTCTATCACACACTGAAACACTCTTTTTGTGCTAAAAGCAAATATTCTGGCAGGCCTGCACTGCCAGGGCCAATGGATTAGATTACAAGCGTACTGCGCAGGCTCCATGGTCAAGTTCAAGTTGGGCTGGCTAGTAAAACTGAGGGGCGCATTCTGCAGTGTCTGCCGCGGGGGGCGCTCCCCCTCTTTGATCTTCCCCCTGCAAAACTAGACACTGGAGCAGGGCCATGACTGCAGTCCAGTTTTTCTGTTCCTCTGCCTCCAGGAATTCGCAGGGCTTGGACTAAAACGTGCTCTAAAGATTAACTACCTCTTATGCACAGATTGTGGAACATATTTAGTTGAAGAAATTACCAATCAGCAAACCTTCCAAACCCTTCCGCTGCCCTTCACTATCTAAAACACACACAATATAAGTGACACTACTGTAAACCATCAAGGTCATTCACGTGTTGCGCAAAACCATCTCAAAGTGTTATCTCTTGTTGATCACAAGATCCCATCTGCCCTGGCCACGACCCATTGCATAACTCTTGCAAGTAGCAAAGAAATGGGATCATTGCCATCTTGCTGAGCTTCATCTCAGACTGCATGGTTACTCATCTTTATGATTCTGAAAGCAGAAGTAAACCATGCAAATGTCTGAAAACGCGCCTAACAAAAATAATCCTCTTACCAACCAAGGTAAACATGTCTCTATAATATTGTATCAACATAACAAATGGAAATAAAGAAAGCTGGTTGGTCCCTGTATGGTTCATGTGACTCAGTTCAACTTTAATAAGTTGATTCACTTTTTACTTCATTATCAAAGAAAATAAATATTCATTTTCATTTCTGACTCAGGATTACGTTTAAGGTTCCTTCAGTTCCAGTTTGGTACATTCCGTTAGTTTATGTTTCGTTAGCAGTCTGCGTCGCTGGTCAGAGTTAAACATCAGAGACTGCAATCATCATCGTGTTTTGAAATGATTTCAATTAGAGATCATAAAGATATATAAAAACAAACAAAAAATGAAACTTAAAATAAAACGTGTGAGGCCTGTAAACAGAGTGAAAAGTGACTTTATGGACACCATCTCTCACCATCAACATTTAGAGATGTACTTCGCAGGACAAGACTCAGATGTTATCGCTTTTATGTTTTCAAACTGCCAAAAGCAACAACATCTAATCGTCAGAGACAGACTGAGAGGTTTACTCCTTTTCTCTTCATCCTTTGCAAACCAGATGAAAGAGTCGGGGGAGAAAGCCAAAGGAATTTCCCTCACTCCTCAGCTGGCTGGCTGGCTGGCTGGCTGGTTGGGGGAGGGGACGGCTGCCTCTGGAGCCTTTTCCTCCTTTCAGACAGGCGAGGGCGCACAAGGACAGCGGAGGCTGCTGGAGCTTCACAATCTGCAGCCTCCCTCTCCTCTCCTCTCCTCTCCTCTCCTCTATGTGAGACCACATGACTCCACCTCTCTACACAACATCCTCACCATGCAAATATACCGCTGTTCCCTGCTGCAGACCTTGAATCGGAGCAATAACGGGGGAAAAGGCTGTTTCCAGAGGCATCAGGTATGGTCAGGTTCTCTTAATATCATCTGTCACGACAGCCTGCGACCCTTATACATTAAATATCTAGGAACCAAGTTGAGCAATATATTATGTCAAGGATGTTAACACCTGCAGGTTTACAAACTATGACCGCCAAGATAAACGCTCATCAATATTTCTTTCCAACTATAGCTTACACATAGGAAACTTTTTATATTTGATCTCAGTTACAGTGATGACACATGACATTTAGACTGAAATTAAATAAAAAGCTAATAAATGTTGCCATGGCCAACTGACGCCGTGCGTACAGGTGTAGGTGGGAATTAAGACGGATCAGCACCATAAATGGTCAACTGAGCTTCATCACCAGCTGAAAAGGTAACCACCTAAAACATCCGGTGGACACATCCTATACTGCATCCTTTACCAAGCATCAAGTATGTGATGAAACTAATTTGCCACAACTGAGTTATATCCACGGTCACTTCTTTGTGTCCATAGAGAAGAAATCTCTTCACTGAAGGCAGGAAGTTAAAATGTAATAATATCATCCCAACCCCGCGCGCCTAAAGGAAGTGTAGACTCTTAATTGTAATGATATAACTTCATTGTGACTCTTCTTTTTATCGGTATTCAGTGACTTTTTACTGGAAAACTGCCGTTCTCACATCAAAAGAAAAGAAACGGCCACCACCCTATAAGATTACAAAGAACCACTTGTCTTATTGAAGCAATGTAATAGCACCACATCATGTTATTATTTCACTCTATAAGTGCGTTTTCTGAATGAGATGAAGGTGAAGCAATGGGGGTTAAAATTCCTGGCCAATTGAATTAATAAATATAATAAAATTACCTATGCATATGCTACATTTTATTTTCAAGACCAAAGTAATAACTTATTTAAGACACACAAATAATAAAGTAAGATTTATATATATATATACATACATATATATATATATACACATACATACATATATATATATATATATATATATATATATATTTTTTTTAGACTAGGTCTTGATCTTGTCCATGTTCTGGACTTTTAAGACTTCGTGTCAAATGGCCTCTTATCTAAACTCTGACCGCCAGACTTGACCTTTGAGGATTTTACTTGACTCCACTTAAGTTGAGGAGAGAGGCACAGGAGACAGGAGATGAAACAAAAAGGGGGGGGGGGGGGGGGGTGTAAACAGCAAGCAAGTAATTCATTTACGACTTATTTAAGCACAAAGTGGGGAATGTGTTTGTTTGTTTTTAGTATAATAACATTCATTATAATTTATTGTGATTATTTTTGTTAAATTTGTTGAATTTTCTATTCTTAAAGAATAAACCAATATTTTATGGGTTTTTATTCAATGAAAACGATAGATAGATAGATAGATAGATAGATAGATAGATAGATAGATAGATAGATAGATAGATAGATAGATAGATAGATAGATAGATAGATAGATAGATAGATAGATAGTCTGTTTCTTTTCATAGCTGCTTGTTGTGCCCTCTGTCATCCCCCCACCTCCATCTCGACGTTACGATTGCGCCTTCTGTTTATCCATATCCAATCAATGCGTGTCGTCATCAGGGGGGGACCATCATGACGACTGGCCTATTAAGAATGACAGCTCTGGAGAAAGAGAGAGAGAGAGAGGGTAAATGGTGATCCCTCCCAGAGCTCCTTCTCCGCACTCTGGAGCGCTCTTCTCTCAGGGTCAGACCGGATTGCATCCCCTTCTTTTCCAGAAGCCTCTCCTTCTCCGTGAGACTCAACCTTCCCCCCCCCACCCACCTCCACCACCAACACTACCACCACCACACACACCCCTCCAACCTGAAAATCATCGCCTTGGTTGACGGCTTGCACTCTCCCGCGAAGTCGAGGTTTTTTAAGTCGCGCTTGTAATGGAAAGCAGAGAGGAGATGGTGATGCTGGCGGAGGGAGGTCAGCTTGGCAAGAGCGGCTCTAATTTGTCGGAAAGGAGCCCCATGCGAGAGTCGCAGGGGAAGCCGGGCCACAGGAGCTGTCTGAGCCCCGGAGCTGTGCCCTACTCCCGGGACAGGACGGAGGTGGTGGTGGAGGAGAGCGCACGAAGGAATATGTGCGCCGATATGAGGCCACTTGGCACGTCTTCCTCCGGGGAGAGGCACCGGACTGATCACCCCCATAAAGACGGCAGCAGCTCAGACACCGAGTCCGACTTCTACGAGGAAATTGATGTCAGCTGCACGCCTGAAAGCATGGACTACCCCACAGCTAAAGGTAGGAAGGCGATGCTTGAGAGCAGCACTGCAGGTTTTCTGTTATCGCATAGTTCTGCTGATGAAGTTGACCGAATGCCATCGGCTCGCTTATGCCAATCAAAAATGTCAGATGAAACCAGGACTGTTGGGGGAAAATGCATTTATCATACATAAAAACCTACGATTAAATCTAAAATGAACATATGCATTCAATAAAATACTGTAGCCCTACTAATAACATACAAATTAACTGCAGTCGGTGCATCTCAGCTGTTCTGTCAAGTGACCAGTGTAGCTGCAAACACGTTGAGGTGACAGCCACAGTCTGCACTGAGTTAAACAATGGCTTACTCATACGGCAAATATAGGTATATTTTACTGCATGGGGAAGAATGCAGGATTTTATCGAAACCACAAACAAAATGAATAAATAAATAAAATCTTTCTTTTTTTTAAATGAAGGGAAGGCCAGTAACATATTTTCTGTGGCGTCTGTCTCTCTTTTGAGATGCAAAGATCCAGGACTGTTTGCAGTAAATGTGTTACGTCCTACAGGGAAATCATATGTGAAAATGTGAATATAAATAATGTGCAGTTGTTGTTTGACGTAAACCAATAGGATCTAAAGTAGGCAAACGAATTACAACAATACACTTAATTATTTATGTGTGGGTAGGACTCAGCATCATATCGATACTGTACATTTATATTTATATGGCATATAAATGATTTATATGGAAAATCATATGGGATGCAACATTTTTTTCTTTGTTATATATATATACACACACACACACACACACACACACACACACACACACACATACACATACATACATACATGTAAGTAGTTAGTTTTTAAGTGTCCACAAAATGACTAAAAGTCTAAAAGGTTCACATTCCAAGAAGGCCTTTAACAGTACAACAGTGCAGTGTGATTTATATATATAAATATATTAAAGTCTCCTTTAAAAAGCAAACTGATGAAACGTGACTGAAAATGATTGAGAAGAAAAAAAACACAAAAAAGATATTTTTCTCTATGTTAAATCTTGTGCTTTGTGAGTTTTAGACTGCACACTAATTATCTGGCTTATGAAATGTTGAGTGCTCAGCAGAGTGAACGGACAGTAACACACAGAGAAGATTATTCTCTGATGATAAATTATTCTACATGTTGATTCAGGTCGAGATGGGGATTCTCCAGGTCATCCCAGTGAGACTGGTGCTGACCCGGGTAAGGCCATGCCGGGTCAGGGCTCTCTCTCTGGCTACTCTGCGGACCAAATTCGCCGGTACCGGACAGCGTTCACCAGGGAGCAGATCGGACGGCTGGAGAAGGAATTCTACCGGGAGAACTATGTGTCCAGGCCGAGAAGATGCGAACTGGCGGCCGCCTTAAATCTACCTGAAACCACCATCAAAGTAAGATTGTTTGTCTGTAAAATAGTGGAGCTGACTCAGACCTCTCAAACAGGCTCACAACTGCGAGCCTGTATTTTTTTAAACTGAGTCGGAAAGGTTATTTTGTAAATAGATACAGAAAATAAACTACAGGGGGAAAACACATCATAAAGTAGGCCTAAGCCAAAGACAAGAATAGGCCATAACCAAATGATAAGAGCATTAAACCTGCAGGCCTAGCGTTTATTGGCAGGAGAGGCTTGTGTATTTTTATCTCATTTGGCATTACAACAAGTATAAACTGTTATTATCATGTTTATAGCGAAATTCATTTATACCATCAAACACAATTATATGAAAGCAGCGACTCCTCCCAACCACAAAATCGTGCGTAAAAGCAGAGCTACAGTACGTCTGCTTTTGTCACTGTGATTCATCTCTCTATGAGTGGGGGATTTTGTTAATATTTGACCCGACCTGTCTCTGTCGCAGGTGTGGTTTCAGAACCGCAGGATGAAAGACAAGCGCCAGCGTCTGGCCATGACGTGGCCTCACCCCGCCGACCCGGCCTTCTACACCTACATGATGAGCCACGCTGCGGCCACGGGGAACCTGCCCTACCCCTTCCCGTCCCACCTGCCGCTGCCCTACTACTCCCACCTGGGTGTCGGTGCTGGCTCGGCTCCTGCCGCTACCCCTTTCTCCAACCCCCTGCGGTCTCTCGACAGTTTCCGGATGCTGTCTCATCCATACCAGAGGCCGGAACTCCTATGCGCCTTCAGACACCCATCCTTGTACCCGGGTCCTACCCACGGGCTCGGTCCCGGAGGAAGCCCCTGCTCCTGCCTGGCCTGCCACTCCAGTCAATCCAGCGGCATCTCATCGAGGCCTTCCGGCTCGGATTTCGCTTGCTCCCCAACTAGCAGAACTGATGCTTTTGTCACTTTCACGCCTTCAGTGCTCAGCAAATCCTCATCTGTGACATTAGACCAGAGGGAAGAAGTGCCCCTGACCAGATAAAACCAAAAGCACCAACTCTTGTTCTATACTAGCCTTTACCATAAGCTTTTTAAACCTAACATATTATATGATCAGGACTGAAGCAGCATGAAGAGATAAGCCTGTCAGCAGTGAAAGTTTAGGGGGGGGGGGGGGGCAAAATACCCAAAATAATTAGCCAGATCTTCAGCTATGTGACGCACAAAAAGGAGCTCCCGTTACTGAAAAATAATAATCCCATTGCAGAGGCAGGACAGCGGGCTGAAACATGGCAAAGGACGCAGAACCAGATTTGATTTTTAGAGGATTATTTTGATGTGAGGGGAGGATGAGAGGGAGAATTGAGGGGGGGGGGGGGGGGGGGGGGGGGGTATCAGGAGAAACGTTTAAATACCCGTGATGGATGGCGTTCAGGTTTTTTATCATTATTTGTCGTCTCTTTACGCGTACGAAAAAAACGACCTACATGTATTGTTAGTTACGCGAGAATGATGCTTTCCATCTCTCTTTTTTAACAAGGGGATTTGTTAACAGACTGCGGCCGTCTCATTAGCTATAAGCAGCTCTCCACACCGGGGTCCTCACGGCGGCCCGGGCCGAAATTGTGCAGATGCTAGTGAAATTAGTAAGTGATGTATATGTACGACCCGGTGAAATTTTGAGTGTTGAATTAATGATAATACCAGGAAGGGATCGTTGCTGCCAAAAGGTAACAAGGCGCCAGGGGAACGGATTACAGACCCGCGGCTCACGGTTTTGACGAGGAGGAGGAGGAGGGGGGTGGGGGGGGGGGAGGAACCAGAAGAGGACGGAGAGAGCCAAGAGAGAGGACAATCACAATGAAAAACAAAAGAAAAGAAAATCTGAACGTTTTTAAGCCCATCAAACACTTCTCCCTCAGCGACATAAGAGCCAGTTCTCAAATGATGAAAAATGTGATTAATATATATTTTAAGATAGTTTCTCGCTTTGCACTGCTACAGTGGCACCAGTTTAGTGGCATTTCGTGGAGAAAGCGGACTAAAAAGTGACTGATTATGTTTGTCTGTTTGCTTTTTTAATACTTTTTTTTTTTTTGGCTGAGATGTCCTCAACGTCTAATTTGCAATAAACACTGTCAAAGAATCA